>NC_079910.1:11403047-11590018 GCF_024868665.1 Triplophysa rosa | reverse complement strand
GTGTGTGTGTGTGTGTGTGTGTGTGTGTGTGTGCGTGTGCGTGTGCATGTGTGTTTGTGTGAGTGTGGTGTCTGACACAGGTAGGTTAAAGCAGGGGAACTCACTCCCGGGAGCGCCGCTCGTATTGGCAGTGGAGAGAACTACATGAGTGGGGGTAGAAATATTGGTTACGTCATGGAGCTGGCTGAGCACTGAGGAGCGACGTCTCACTGCACCCTGAAACGAACCACTTCTCTTGAACGTACTCACTACCTCCATCTGCAGGAGAGAGAGAGAACCACATCATATACATACTCGGAAAGAGAAAGAGAGAGAAAAGGAGCAAAGAAGGAGGAGAGCGAGAAGAAAATAAGCTTGTGTTTATAATTCACCTGGTAGAAGTTTAATCTTGAATCTTGTCTTTACACAAAACAGTAACACCACTATATTTGGGAGTTTAGCTTTTAAAAACAGTTAAAAATAAATTCGGTCATTTTTTTACTCACCCAAATACCGTTCCAAATTCTTAAGCAATTTTTTATAGTGAAGCACATTTTTCGAAGAAAGAGTGCACAGCAACAACTGTTAAGTGTTCATAGGTGGAACTATATAAAAAGAACTATAAATGCGGTACGTAAAAAAATGAAGAAACCACTTTTTTGCAGTACTGTATTATTTCCATTCCAGTCCAGTGTTTGTTGAATTTCAACAAAATCATACTTCGGGAGTGACATAAAGTCACCCAACGGCAATGTGAAAGACTGACAGCGTGACAAGACACATGAAAACTGTGATAAAAATCCAGGTTATCAATTTTTTTTACTTTTCCTAGGTACATTTACAAATATTACTGTTTTGCTATTTTGCTATATACTGTATTGCTTAAAAGTGAATATGAACTTCACTGTAAAAAATCCCGTAAACAATGTTTTCTTGTAAATTGACATTATTTTTCTGTAATTTGTGTTTTTTTACCTTATTTCACCAATAAAAAGATCCAATAAAAAACTTGCAGCTGGGGCGCCAGAAAAATACCTTAAAATAACAGTTTTTCACATAAATTAAATGGTTTTTCTTTCCTTTTCTTGTAAATTTGCAGTCTTTTTCTGTAATTTGGCATATTTTACCATATTCTAAAAAACCATGAATATTTGTAAAACTGTAAAATTATGTAAATCTCTACTATTTGAGGTCTGAAAAAATACAGAGCATCTTTTCTATTATTTTGATCTGTTTCTCCAGTTTTCATTTTCTGCAAATAGATGCAAACAGAAACAACATTTTTATTTGAAATTTGGGAAGATATTGTTAGTAGTTCACAGAATGCAACAAAAGTTATAATTTTGCCTAAACTCATTAAGTTTCTTAATTTTCTCTAAATTTGTATCCACAGCTGTAGTACATGTAGAATTGTTTTGTTTACCTTTTGTGGTCCACAGAAGAACAGCATACAGGTTTGAAATGGCATGAGGGTGACTAAATAATAGTGACTAAATTTATTTATTTACTAATTCTTTAAGACCTGCAACCATGCTTAAAGTGTGTAATTTTTTAGCATGATATAATAAGAAATTATACATTCTTGAGAAAACATTTTTAAAATTCTGTTTGGTGCTGCTGATGTTGCGGAAATTAAATGCTTCACCTTCATCAAGGAGATAAACTGTTATATAGATAAAATATCCCTTTTGCACCAATACATAGATGTATATTTGATAGACCTACTTTTGATGTCCCGTAATTGATTAAATAAAATGCTAAATATCCAAATACATCGTTATAAAAGCACACACACTTCTGCAACCACACCCTCCAAAATACCTAACAACTCGTAAACTCACATCTTACACCGAATCTATTTTATTGTTTGTTCAACCCTTCAGAAAAAGTTCAGCAGGCCAGACCAAACTGGCCAGTCCTGTAAAAACATGCACTGATCTTGCATAACACATCATCCATAATTAATCTGCAAATGCCCTTTGTCAAAAACATAACACTGAAAGATGGAGGTGCTCTCTGGATGGAAGCTGTGATTAAATTAGGCTGACTGATGATACGTTGCTAGCTGCTATAATGTGTGTCATGTTTTGCTTACTCAGTGTCGAGCATTCAGGCAATCAATGGAAACCTCGTAAGGACCTTTACAAGCACTTCAGCGATCTATACCCAGCACTCCAATTTTTTTTAAAAATATCTTCATAATGCTCCACCATCCCATCCTTTCTGCTCACTGATGGCATATATTAGTGAGAACACGGCCAAACGAGAGCGTGTTCTATTGTCGAGCATGTAAGTGTTTGTGAATGTGGTTCTTTTAAAAGCTTTTCTCTTACAGGCTTCCCTTGAAGTTACAGTAACTATTATTGATTGTACAACAAAGCAACAGGCGTCACAGCTCACCTTTTCTAACCCAAATCAACTTCACTATCATTGTGGAGTTCCACTTATTTACCATAACTCAATGCACTGAATTAACAATTCAACCATCCATCCACTGAGACTATACTAGGTTTCATTTACTATTACGTATCGGGAATCAGCATGCCAAAGACATTGTGCTCCAGCAAACTACAACAACAATTCCAAGCACACACACAAAAAGAAACAACCTCTCACCTGAAGTCATGGAGAGAACTACAGTCTTAAAAATAAAGCTGCTTCACAACGCTATAAGAACCATTTGTGAATGTATGGTTCCATAAAGAACCTTTCTTTGTTGTGGAAAAGGTTCTTAAGACTAAAAAGAGTTAAGAAAATGGTTCTTCTAGGAACTTAATCGTTTTTGGGGGAGGTCAAAAATGGTAACTTGCATCGCTGTGAAGAATATTTTGTAGCATCTTTATTTTGAAGAGTGTAGAATTAAAATATAGATCAATGAGCATCAAGGACATTTTGGCACATTTCAAGGCCTTACAAAACAAAACAAAACAAAACAAAACAGTTTGTCTGAACAACAAGACAGTTCACTTAATAAAACCTGTTGGGTTTTACAACAACAACTGTGAAATTTAGAGAAAAAGAAAACAATGAAAAAGATATAGAGAGATAAAAGGAAGAAAAGGAGAGTTAGAGAATATAATAAACTTTTTTCAAATCAAATCAAAAAGGATGATCAGCGAAGGCCTTTATAATCAAAGTCTCAAATGAAATTGAGAAAATCAGGACAAAAATGTAATTAGATAACATAAGATAACATCTCTGTATGTCGCACAAATACATTTCATAAATGACAAGTCAAGTAGTAACAACCCTGTTAGAAAAGCCATCTTTAGCCAGCAGATATTTTTGGAAAATGGCGGTTGGTTTTTAGCCGGTCAGTAGCTGGTTTAAGATCTACACATTTGCACTTGATAATGAATAGCTTGTCCCAGCTAATGACAAACCGCATGTTCCCAAACACAGCTACCAGCAAACTGGGTTTCCCAGCAGGAAAGCCTATCTTTCATCAAATTCTTTAAAACTGTATCGACAGTTCAAAAAATGTACGATCTCTTGTAATACTGAAACCCTTGACGTGTCAAACATTGTTCAGATCCTTATCAAATATTCCTGTAGGGTCTGAGGAGCATCATTCTCGAGTCCCATGCAGCCGGTGATGCGGCTGATTTTGTGTTGCCAATTAGTTCCTAAGCAATAAATGTAGACTTCAAATGATTCGAGTTACATAATAGAGTGACAAAACAGAGCTCTGAGCACGGGAGTGTTATAGATTCTTGTCAGGGAAATCTATACTCATTTAAGGGTCCCAGCAGTGGGCAGCAGAGAGAGGCGACGGAAAGAGAAAGAAAGAGGAAAGGATGAGCTAATGTACATGACTCTAGAGGAAGAAGAAAACAAAAGGAAAAGCAAAAGAACCTTCTTTGAGGAGACATAAGTTCTACTGTCTGTGAAAACCATTGTATGATTATAGCTAATGCTACTTCTACCATTGGGACTGAAAGATCGGAGGTGAGGGGTCTCATGCACAGCACCTGAGTCTGGATACGGTTAAGGCCTCTGAACCAGAGGATCTGGCCCCTGCGCAGTTCTCTCTCAGCGTGGTCAATTTCTTCCTCGTCTTCGGCCATCTCATCTTCAGTCATCTCGTCTGTTCTCGGCCCGGTGCCCGCCTCCTTTAGACACTTCAGGTGACTCGTGGGCACTGTGGCGATCACCTGAGATAGCGAGAGAGAGAGGGCAAAGATTGTTTAAAGCAGATGAGGCAGACGACAGCAATGGGTTTTTAAATGAACAAGATAATAAAATTTCAAAAATCATGTTTTTATTGTGCACACAATTTAATATCAAACTGCAGTTGTGTTGTTTTGATTAAGTATTAGTAACTTAAAAAACCCTGCTAAAAAAAGTTTTTGTTTTTGCAAATAAACTGGACATTTAAGCCTAAACAAATCATTTTTCTTAAATAATATTTTCATAGAATCTTAAATAAATTAATTTGAGCAAATCATTTGTCTTCGTCTTAAATAAATAAAAAATAAAAAATACTTGCATGCTTGATAACAGCACACTTTCAAGTAGTTCACAAAACATTTTTTAAGGTTTTTTTGTTTTTTTAACAATTACAACATAGATACAGTATATTGTTTAAAATGAAGACAAATCAAACTATGCAAATATCAAACTTTGTAAACTAATTCATGCCCATAATTCATGTGACAAACTATTACTAGGACACCTGTGTGTTCCAGTGTCCAAATGCTTTATTAGACCACACTATATTGTACAATTTAATAGTGGCAAATGATAAACAATTACATTTTTAAATCCATTTTTTTTCACAACACTACTTAAAAAGCACGAAACAAACATCTGAAAACAGACAACGTGACACTAGATGAAATGACCACTGCTGTCGATCGATGCTGACGATGACGGTAAAAATGTTTGTAAAATGATGTAATTCCTGAAGAAATCCTGAGGGATTTTAAATACAGTACAACGATAGCTCATAGTAGATAGATAGTTGTTTTTTCTAAATCGGTTTTTACTCTCTCTCTTTTGCTGTCCTACCTGCCCCCACAGCAGTTCTCCGACTCCCACGAAGAGACACCAAAGCCACTGCTCGACATTTAGAGGGGAACAGCTGAAGGGCTTCCCCCCAAACTGCACAATCACAATCTGCACAGAGATCAACACTGTCTCACAGTCAAGAACCAAACGCTGACGTTAAACGCTGATGTTTGCACCCACTACCGCACATCTCTCATACTTCATTCCATAACTACAAATTCATTGAGAGGCCCAGGTAAAATTCGCTGATTTTATCCATGCTCTCTCTGTGCTGTTTTCAGAAAACCTAAAGAATTATGTAGAATGGATTTAAGGATTATTTGTTAAACAAAGCTGAGTGAACTACACTGTCATATATAGCTAAAAGCATCAAATTAGCAAAATATTCTGTAAACAAGGGGACTCATTGTTAATGTAAGGTGTTACAAACGGTGCACAAAGCACACTGTGGCATTTCTGACCTGCACTCCAAACGTTCCCAGAACAATGCTGCAGAAGATAGGATTGCCGAAGATGCCGTCGAACACGTTCCTTTCGCCGTGGATCTTCCGAGCGTTGATCTCATTAAAAAGCTGCATTAGGACAAAGATGTTGAAGATGATGGTGTAGTGTTCAGATGGGGGTGAGTGTAGGGGGGCGTTACGGCCGCTGTCGATGTTGAAGATTTTCTCTCCTTGGTAGGAAGGAAGTGAGAGAGAATGTGTCAGAAATTGTGGTGACTAATTCATGCATTGATAATCGTTCATCATGTTAATGATATGATGCATCATGCATGGCCGCAAATTATATACAAATGATTTTCTCTCCGGAATGTTTATGTTAAGTGGCAAGAAAAAATGATTCCTTGTCAAGTCAGAATGACATCTTAATTTATCGGCATAAAAGCTTAAGTGTGATTCGAAAATCTATCGCTACACAGCCCACCAAAAACATTATGGCATCCAGTAATAGGACAGCAATATGGCAACCTTCTTCCACAAAATAACTGTATTTGAGTTCTATCCTATTAGTCTTCATCTAAATACACAAAACATTAAAACGTGTAATAATTGGCAAGCTCTTTGTATTACCGACAAACAGTAGGGTGAAGATGATGATGAGCTGATAGACTCCATGACCCAGGATGTTTTTCATCATAGTGAGGGAGATGAGGGGGTTGTTGCGGCCGTAGGGTTTTCTAAGCAACAGGGCTTCAGTGGGCGGCTCAGTGGCCAGAGCCAAAGACGCAAACGTATCCATGATCAGATTGACCCATAACATCTGTACTGCTTTAAGCGGAGAGTCCTACACACACAAACATGATAGAAAAGCATACAATTAAACACCATTTAACAAAAACAGTAAATGGATAGTTCACCTAAAATGTCAATTCTATCATCATTTACTCATGTCAATCCAAACCTAAAACGTTCTCTTTTTTCTCTTATGTTTATTTACTTTTAGTGTATGTTGTACTTATATTTTATGCATTTATCAACTATTTTCATTTTGTGTTCCATAAATAAAGTACAAAAAGTTGGAGAGATGTAACTGTGAATAAGTAATGTATACATTTTCATTTTTGGGAGATGTGTTTCTTAAAGTTAATGCAAGTAAATGACAGTACCCCCAGTCTCCAGCAGGGGGCTCGGTGGTTGGTTTAATTAACGCCTTTATCTATGAGCTTGTGAGGTGCAATGCAGTCAGTTCCTATAACCTGCATGACACACAACTATCACTGTGTAATGTGGTCTGTTATTATAACATGTCCGCTCATATTATTTTACTATGTATATAGCCAGGGTCCAAAATTCACCTTTTGCCACACCTGCTAATGTTGGGTTCAATCTGAGCAAAATACCAGGCATAAATATTTTTTATGTCAAATTAAAGATACTTTCCTACCGTTCAAAATTTGAGGGTCACTCATTTAATTATATTTTCCACATTTAACAATAATAGTAAATTCATAAAAACTATTAGAATAACACAAATGTAACTCAAATATAAATTTAATTCCAAAATAAATCACTTGTTATAATTTAGCATCTTCGGTGAAGTCACACCTTGCCTAGAATTTGTTCTTTTGGATTTTTATATTCTATATATTTGTTGAAGAGATAGATAACCCCAAAATGAAAATTCTTTCATCATTTATTCACCCTCGAGTTGTTCCAAATCTGTATACATTTCTTGGTTTGGTTGAACACAGAGAAAGATATTTGGAAGAATGCTTGTAACCAAACAGTTCTTGGCCACCATTGACTACCATAGTAGGAAAAATAACAATGGTAGTTAAAAGTGTCCCAGAACTGTTTGCTTCTCTACATTCTTCAAAATATCTTCTTTTGTGTTCATCAGAAGAAAGAAATTTATACAGATTAGGAAAAACCTGAGGGTGAATAAATGATGACAGAATTTTCATTATAGGGTGAACTATCCCTTTAAGGTCTCACCCCAAAATGCTTTTTTAAACGGTATTAAAGAAGCTTCCATCTACAATGGGATCTTCTTATTGGCTGCTTTTTCTTCGTTATTCAGTTCAAGTCATCCATTTCAAAATCATTAATATGTAATAAACTCCCTAATAAAATAAACTAATGATTTTGTACAATTATATTTTTATCTAAATACATCAAAAGGTTTGTTACCTGTGTAATGCAGGCCCCAGTGAAAGCTACTATGACGGCCACAACATTGACAGTAAGCTGAAACTGCAGGAACTTGGAGATGCTGTCATACACATTTCTCCCCCACATGACAGCCTTCACAATGCTGGAGAAGTTATCATCGGTCAGGATGATGTCAGATGCTTCTTTAGCGACATCAGTTCCTGCTATACCCTGGAGACGCCAAGAGAGAAAGAGAGAGGGCGATAAAGAAAAGAGATTTTAGGCAACACTGCATGAATATATCCGAGGGAAACAAACAGGAAGTGTTTGTCAGACTCACCATCGCAAAGCCCACATCTGCCTTCTTGAGAGCCGGTCCGTCATTGGTCCCATCACCGGTTACGGCCACCACCTGTCTCTGCTCCAGTACAGTGCTGTCGATGATGCCTACACAACGACATCATCACAAAGCAAACAATTACACACTAGCACATAACCTTGACCAGATGAATATGAATGTATCTACTGTCAACACAGAGTAGGAATTCATCAGCCCCATACTTTAATTGATTGTCATGAGGTCTATTCATACGTTCAGAGGCAGGTGTGTTAGTGTGATGATTGGATGGATAGCGCATCTCACCTTTTACAAGAGTGTGTTTGTCAGTGGGAGAGGAGCGTGCCAGAACTCTAAGCTTGGGCCAGATCTTATCAATCCTCTCCTGCTCAATCTAGAACACAAATACACTTTGAGCTGAGACACTTTGAATGAAGACTAGACCTGATCAAGACCAACAACTGAACCTGTAAAAGCCAAAACCCAGTCTGTCTATTTTATTTGATAATGGTCTGAGTTAGATTCAAGAAGGTCTCTGGCTCACCTCTCCTTTCTCATTTCTGATTCTTCGGTTAAAGTCTTTGCCCTCCAGGCACAGAAAGTCATCTCCAGGTTGAATGATGCCACACTTGGCAGCGATAGCACGTGCTGTGTTGATATTGTCACCAGTGACCATGCGCACAGTGATGCCCGCCCTCTGACACTTCCGAATGGCCTCGGGGACCTGCAGGAGAAGTAGATGCAAAAGATTCACTTTCATTTAAAGATGTGCATGTTCTCTTATTTTTCTTCTTCAATATTCAGCACGAATACATTCTCATGCTGCCATTTTCCCTGCATGCGACCACCATAATTTGAATGCTTCCTGACAGAATAAATTGACATGAAGCTGTTGACTCATTTGTTACACAACACCGTATACAACAACACAGGGTGATGATATCACTGAGCACACAGAGGTTTTTGAGGGTCACTTAATCGTCTCTGAAGTTCCTCACATACCTCAGGTCGAACAGGGTCCTCGATCCCAACAACAGCGATGCAGGTCAGATCGGTGACGATTTCAGCTTCATTATCCCATTCGGGTTCGGGGTCACCGGGGAGATCGCGATAACCGATGCAGATGGTTCGCAGGCCTTCACAAGCCATGGGCTCGATCACTTTCTTCACCATCTCATCTCGGTCCCGTGGCATGAAGCTTCTCACGTCACCATTGGTACCAATTATGGAGGAACACCTGAGGGAGAGAAAGAAGGGGTCGTCTCTGAAAAACCAACCATGATGAAAAACCGTAACAATTCATGTCTAGTGCCCTGCAGAAAAACAGCATCTATCAGTTTTGGATATTGGTTTGTTGGCTACACAGCACAAAATGAATTTCTTTCATAGTATTTTTGTCTAGTTTTGGAACAGAGATATCTCAAATATTATTAAATCAAGATACATTTTGTTCAGAAGCGAAATGATCAAACACATTGTCTTTAATTTGGGACAAAATCTAAAACCATCAATAAATATTTTTTTTGCTTAAAACTAGCAAAAATATCTGGCAATGGGGTAAACATTTTTGTTTTATAAATATTTAAATTAATTTTCATACTCCGTTGGCAAATATTTTTGCTTGTTCTTAGGCATATACTTGTTTCATTTTATATTTTCTTTCATAAAACAAAAAGAATATCTTAAGAATGTTTAGACATTTGTACTGGAAAACAAGGCAAAAATACTAAGAAATTCATAATTTGCTGTGTAGTTATCTGAGACTATGCTGTTACCTGAGAAAAACACAGTACAAAACAACAGCGCAGCCTTCAATGATGACCTGACATGACAAATGACAGCTCCGAATTTGCTGTTTGTGACTAAGCATGTGTGTGAGACATAATCCCTTTTCACACAGAGATCCTGGAAAGTACACGTAAAAAGTGTCCAGGAATTTGTCCCGGGATCGTTAGATTTTGTTGATTCACACTGCCAGCGGTTTTCTGGAATCTGTGCGTGCCTTCACACACATCCCGTAAAGATCCCGTAAAGACACGTGACATAATATAATGGCGCAATTTGTTGTTATTATACCTGCCTACCTTTATTTAGTACCAGGCCTACATAATCTCTCTTTTTTTGGTTATTATTCTGTAGCATATATTGTTGCTTTTTGCAAATGACAAAGACGTCAGTTTTAAAACAAACTTTTTATTTTTATTTATTGAGAAATGCAGAACAACGAAGAGCATTGAGGCACAATAACGCAAGGTAGGCTATAGCCCAACGAGATTACGCTAAATATTAGATAAACATAAAATGTCATATGAAGATCAATAAAAACAAATTGTTCAGGCTTGTCCGGTGCAAATTTACAGAGCCTTAAAGAGTACATATTAAGAGGTCATGTAAACTACATTTCATGCAGTGTGTAATGTTGCCGTGTGTGAATGTAAGCAGTCTGCCCAGTTTTAAAGCCAAAGGCTTGGCAATAAGGGAGTCAACTCTGAATCACGCAAACGAGTCGTGCCCTAGTCCGATTCGCCGCAGATTTACGTCACTACATATAGTCCCTGCCTACGTTTTGCTAGGACTGCCCGCGAAAACTTCACTCTTCTCCCCCAAACACTGTAGCTCGTGAGCCTCATTCACGGCTGACCAATCACAGCAGACTAGACCATCTGACCAATCACATCAGAGTAGGCTGGCGGAAAGGAGGGGATTTTATGGATGATTCGCCGAATGAATCATTTGAGATTCAGTCAAGAAGTATGGAGCGATTTTAGTCTCATTAATTATTCACGCGTAAAACAAGATACACACATGCGTAAACAGTTTCACATGAACAAAACCTAATTTACGTGCACAAAGTATACATATACATTTACAAAAAGCAATTCACGTGCGTAAAACAAAACTATTTTCTCATAAAGTACGTTTCGCAAACATACGACTGTGCGCAAATATTTCGAAAGTTTAAAATGTACACGTTTATCGTGTTATGTGAATGTGCAAATCGTCACTCACGTGTGAATCGGCTTGGATGTGTGTGTGTGTTTTTTGAGACTCTCCTGGCAGCGCAACCCCTCCCACGTGGGTTGTCGTACTCTTTAGCCAATCAGATTCAACCTTACCATTCAACGAATCATAAACGCGGAGAGAATCATTAATCATTAATGAGACTAAAATCGCTCCATAAAGAAGTAAGGTAAGAAAAACTGCCTAAAAGAATTGTGTTTTTACACCTTGTATGCTCGTTGTTGGACACTCCATAAACCAAAATAGGACCTTAAAAATCTATGAAACTCTTAATGAAAAATATAACGGACTGCTGCGAAGTAAAAATTAGCCAGTATTTTTGCAACATAGCCTAATTACAACACAAAAGGCACGGTATAATATGTTTTTAGTAATATGATGTACAAAAAAGAGAGTTTAAAAATAATTTTATCGATTTTTAAACAAAGTTTGAGAATGTTTTTTAGCATTTAGAGTTTGTAACCATTTCGGAATAAACTCACGCATATCGAATGAAAAACCTGTTAATAAAGCATATTGCACATAATGCATTAAAAACCATAAATAAACACGTATGTCGGTATATGACCATCATGTTTATATTGTTTACAATGTTTTTGTTGAGGAAAACAATCTCATGTAAATGTTCGGGTGAAAGTCGAGCCGGTGTCTGCACAGAAACACGCGGGCTTCTCCGCAGCGCAGCACAGGCACAGGCATGGCAGGTGCACACAGCCATGTTTTTAAAGGATGGTAAATGATCAAGTTTATTGAAACTCTGTGTATTTTCGTGTTAATAGTTTTGATAAAAGTAATTTCAAGTTTGGAAGCAGACAACATAATCTGACCTTAAGTCATGATTTAGCTAAAGACGAATAGTATTTTTTAGTTTTCGATTAACTAACGAACATAAATTAGTCGCTTAATTATATTTGTTTTCATAGCCAAATTATTTACGATTTATTATAGATGTGTGTCATCACTACAAAGCTTTTATGGCATTGTTTTTACCTTTTGTTCACTCAGCACAATCCGGGACTGATCCCGTTAATGTTACTAGGTCCCCTTTCCGGAATCACTATTCGGATCAATCCGGGATGCGTTTGTGATCACACAGAAGGCACTCTGGCAATTTTATGGCAATTTTCTGGGATCAGCGGTCTGTGTGAATGGGGTTATAGTGACAGTAAAAGCATTTTAAACTGCTGTGTTCAAAGCAATGCAATGGAAAGCAACAGACCAGCAGAATCCAGTTAAACCAGTATGGTACTGCAAGACTTTTTTACTACCAAATGAAGATACTAGAACACCATGATGATATATGGTTCCTGGATCAACAACATTTATTGTTTCTGGAACAACATTCTTATCAGAGGAAAATAATTGGTTGACAGAATTGGCATCCCAGGAGCAACAAAACGGCAGAAACATGTCTGTCTGCACCTCTAACAGATTCCAAGTTTCTGTCGCAGTTTACTCACTTTTTCAGAAGGATCTCAGATGCTCCTTTGCTGTAGAGGCGAAAGCGTCCATCCGGCATCTGCACCACGGTGCTCATGGACTTGCGAACAGAGTTGAACGTATACACTTTATAGAGCTTCTCCTCTGGGATCTGCTCTCTCACAGGGACGTAATCTCTCTTCAGGTCCAGCAAGAAGCCCAGGAGACCACACTCTGTCTTATTACCAACCTGCTTGGGCAGACCACCTTCAACATCTGGTGGCTGAAAGGGAAGATGGAAGGGCGTGAGGGACACAGAGAAGGCAGACAAACTGCACCAATGAATTGTTTATACATGTGTGTATGAAATTTAGCGGCATCTAGAGGTGAGGTTGTGAATTGCAGCCAACGGCTCACTCCACCCCTCCCCCTCCCTTTCAAAGCACTATGGTGGCTGACACAGGACTAAGATGTCGTCACGTTTTCGCTTCTTTGCCGAAGGAGATAACATATTTAAGATGCGCTCTGTACAGCAGTTTGTCAATTTAGGGCTACTCTAGAAACAACATGGCCAATTCTATGCAAGAGGACCCGTCGTGTATGTAGATAGAAATAGCTCATTCTAAGGTAATAAAAACATAAAGCTTCATTATGTAAGGTCTTCATACACCTCTGAAGACATAGTAATGTACTGTATATTATATTGCATTTCTGTCAATAGATCCTCCAAAAAATTACACAATGGACCTTTAATACTGTATGTGGTATCCAGTCTCTCACCAGGATCTTGGAGGTGTAGGCGCAATTGATAGATATGGCGTTGACAACCAGCTCAAGGATGGTGGGGTTGATCTGGCTGGGGTCAGGGATCTCACGGAAGTGCTGGTCGTTGACATAGGCCTGCACTACGGTCATACGGTTGGTGGTGAGGGTGCCGGTCTTGTCGGAGCAGATGGCCGTGGCATTGCCCATTGTCTCGCAGGCATCCAAGTGGCGCACCAGGTTGTTGTCCTTCATCATTTTCTGAATTAGTAGTAAAACATGTTTAAATGGTGAAAAACAGTGTATTGTACATTGTCTACAGTATGTAGCTGCTAGATATCAAGTCTGGTTTGCATTGGCCCAATAAACACCATCTTCCAATGCTTGTTGGATTTTGTTGGATCAGTGTGTAAACCCTGTTGGTGTTTGTTGAGGGAAGCAAGAAAATACCAATTATTTACATTTTAAATCCAACAGTCAATGTAAGAATGACTGGCGTTTATTGGGGCGATACTGTACGAACCAGGCTTAAAAGTGTCGACTAGGGCTGCACGATTTTCAAGAAAAATGCAATATATGATAACTTGTATTTAACTTTATATATGCTATGATAGTTTGTAAAATCAATTTAAATGATTTTTAAACCCTGGAAATTTCATAACCAACATACATTTCAACATAAGAATATGCATTAGCTATCATGAGCTAAAAATTTGCAATACAGTTTTTAGCATTTATTAATTTTAAATTCAATTTCACACTAAAAATTATGTAAAAACTATCAAAAGCATGCATTTGCTTACATATTTTGTTACATTTAATTTGCTGTTTACACACACAGTGCACCTGTCTCACCTTAACTGAGTAGGCCAGTGAGATGGTAACAGCGAGAGGAAGACCCTCAGGCACAGCTACCACCAGCACAGTCACGCCGATGATAAAAAATTTGACAAAGTACTGCACGTAAATGGGCGTGCACTCGGTCATCCAGGTCCGCCCCTCCACCACAAATGTCTCAATCACAAAGTACAAGACCAAGATGATGACTGTGATGGCTGACATGACAAGACCTAAACACAAAACATACTCATTTAAATCTTTCACATCTCATTTTCTGTTTATCTTTTATGTGAAAGTAGCTTGCAGAATAAATTGTTACACATGAGGAAACAGGAAGAAATAAGAATAGCATCATCGCAGTGGTGTATAACTGTGACAGAGTGAGCTGATTTATCTCTTCATATGACATCATCTCATAAACGGCCACATCAAGTATCTCGCACCTGCTTTGCCAATCTGTACAGCCAGTTTTGTGAGTTTGCCCTGTAGTACAGACTTCTCCTTCTTGGGCACGTTGGCTTTCTTCTTCTCTTTCTCTTCTACTTCTCCACCCTCCGCACTCTTCAGAGGCTGCATTTCCATGGCAACGGCTCCATCCTGCTTTTTGGCTGGTGGGCGGGACATGAGTTAGCGTCACTACATATGGACGACAAATCTGTCGTGTCACAACTCAGAGGCATCGTGAAAGGCCTCTCCACCATTAACAATAATCATTCAAAGCTCTAAATACCTTCAAGTCACACACTGATATTTCAGATATTATATATTAGACTGGATGCATAGGAATTGCAAAAGAGATCTCTTCAATATCTCATTTGTTTCTTAGACAGCAATGAGATTAAATGAAGAGAACGTGGATCCTCTACTTTCTCAGATGTTTCTCCTAAAAACACCTTAATAATCGAGCATGCACCTTCTCTAGAAATGTCCTAAAGTATCTGCAACTGAAAGGGATAGTTCACCCAAAAGTGACAATTCTTTTATTATTTACTCACTCTCATGTCATGTCAAACCTGTATGAATTTCTTTCTTCTGCAGAACACAAAAGAAGATATTTTGAAGAACGTTGCAAACAACCAAACAACACTAGCTCCCATTGACTTCCATTATGGACACAAAACAACATTTCTCAAAATATCTTCTTTTGTGTTTCACAGAACAAAACAGTCACATACAGATTTTGAATGACACGAGGGGGAATAAATGATGACGGGTTTTTTTATTCCTTGAATGTCAGAGGATTCACATCATTTATCACATTCCCTGACTATTTGTGCAAACCAATTTTTTTTTGCAATGATGTGTATTGTATTTAATTAAAGTTTCAATTTAATTCATGTTTATTTGTATAGCTTGTTTATGCTGTTACAAAGCAGTTTTGCAGGAGACACAATGTATATTGTATTGTATTATACTGTATATATTAATGAAATAATTTTCCTCTTTTCTGCCATTTATTTTTATGCAAAGCTGCTTTAAAACAATGTAATATTGTAAAAATCGCTCTATAAAATAAACTTGAATTGAACTGAATTATCAACACTTTCCAAGCCCTATTAGCCCTATACTATACTAAACTAGTTTTTATTTTCCAAAGGAATTTCAGGAAAAACATCTATAAGTTGATACTCAAATGAAATACATCTGAGAGTTCTATTAAATCTCTAAAAGCTAAAAGTTTCTTCTGGGGAGATTCTATAGTGGCACACACACACATACACAAATGGACACACAACACAGTAAATCAAGACAAATGTGGACACACTCAATTGCACATTCACTGAAGACACACCACAAACAACAACGCTGTTTAGAGTCAGAACACAACAGTGTCATCCTTCTCAAGTTCCACAGCGTTTGCACTATTCAGCAAAATGTGTTTGACCACTTCTCCTCACCAATGAACTGCAGTTACAATGAACTATACAAGAAGCTCAGCTAAATCCTCATTTATTGTGTACTGTGCGCTGCTGAGCAACCAAACGAGTGTGGATACACTAGAATGTGTGAGCGTGTTGCTGTCTGTGTGTGCATATACTACATAACATTAATGCTTATATTTTTCATTGCTATCCTCCTATAGCAACAGCGTAGCTAAGCTGTCTATAGAAATTCCCCACAACAGGAAAAAAATTAACCCTTCATTCTCTTCATTCATCTACTCTGCCATCCGCGTGGTACCTTTATTCTGATTGGTCTCCACAGCTGCCTCTGGCTGCTTGCCTGTGAGAGAGCGAGAGAGCAAGAGAGAGAGAGCAGGAGAGACAGAGAAAGAGAGAACGCAAGAAAGAGAAGGAGAACAAGGGAATAAAAAGCAACAGGCAGAGACAGAATGAGAGACAGGGCACACAATGTTCTTGAAGGGGGAAATGAGAGCGCACACACATCTATGAAAATAGACTCACAAACGCAAACATATGACACACAAATGCACACAACACAATTCACCATAAAAAGCAAACTGGGCCAATCTGTCTTTTTACAGTCTTAGCAGTCTGAAGTCATTTCTACTGTAGAGTACGACGGGTTTTGTGGAACTACAGTGGATAGAAAGTGCTGTAGATTACATACCATTGGTGATGCTGCTGTGTTTGGCCAGAGTAGTGGGTGAATAACTACTGTCGTCTGATTGGATAGTGAAACAAGGGGATAATATGGGTCGAAAGAGGGGAATTTTTAGGATCAGGTGGAAGTTGAGGTAGGGAAAAAGAGAAACCGAAACAATGGCAATTATATGGTATTAACTATATAGGGGAAATAAAAAAGTTCAACCTGATCTCACAGGAATCCGTATCTATTTTACGAGGTGGCTAATTCGTATGAATTTGTACAGTACAACGTGTGTGGTATGAAATCGCACAATTATTAGAAAAAGCCACACTGAAGCCCTTCTCCTAACCCCACTTCTAAACCTAAAGTCACTGACACGAAATCATATTATACTAAAACGTTTGAATTAGATCATGCAAATTCCTATGAAACTAGCCACCTTGTGAAAAGTTGCTGTGAGATTGTGTTGAAAACTTGCATGTAAGTAGTTGACAATTTCAAGCAGTGTGACAGCTTTTTAACATTTAACAAACTTTAAAAAAAATGTCTAATATATATTACAGAAAAAGAGTGCAGAGTGCTAGAGAGACACTTATACATTAGTATTATTATTATACAAAAAATGCAGTGTCTGAATCAAGTCAGAATAAGAAGTATTCAAAAGAGACTTGTATTTCTAAGTCTACATGTAAACATAGATAAAACATTGATATAAAATATTTATTTAATATTAAAGATTATTAATCGTTTTAAAGATTAATTTGTGAGATTATATGTTAGTTAAATGAAGTGCAAAGTTGATAGCACTTAAAATATACACATTTTACATTCATACTCATTTACACCTTAAGTCTTGATCAAAATACTGAAAAACTACTCATGGCCCTTTTATTTGTCAACTACTCAGATGCATTTAATAAAAGTACATATTAATGTATGGGTATTTTACAAATACATGTTGCGCAAAATATAACAAACCACATCTGATTGACACGAAACGATCAAATCCTCACTGTGAGGCAGTTCAAGTCTGTTCAGTGGCTGATGATGACATATACAAAGCGATTCAGCGGACAGTAACAAAACATGGCGACACTTCATCCTTCATCCACCCACATCCAACCTTTACTCTCTCTCTCTCTGTTTCTCTCTTTCGTTCCCTTTCTCTGAATAATTAATCAGCCTCCTCCAATATAAATCCTAATCCTTCTCCATTCCTCTCTCTCCAGACCTCTCCCTGCAGGTTTAATCACCCATGACACGGTCCATAAAGTTTCTAGGAATGAAGCTTGTATCTTACTGTACGTTTGTCTGACCATTCATAAATATTCCTGCAGCTCTTCCATTCATATCAAACCCATCTTTCTCTTATGTAAGGTTCTCCCACCCCCTCTCTTTTTTACCAAAGTGTTAGCGTGCGTGTATTCTCAAGACTCATCCTACACTAGATTCTGCCATGGTGGTATGTGTGTGTGTGTGTGTGTGTGTGTGTGCGTGCGTGCGTGCGTGCGTGCGTGTGTGTGTGTGCGTGTGTGTGTGTGTGTGCGTGCGTGTGTGTGTATGTGTATGTGTATGTGTGTGTTGGTTGCTTGCTGATGTTCTTCATTCTCGCACACTCACCTTTCTTCTCTTTCTTTTCCTCCTCCCCTTCTCCAGCTCCCAGAAGAGTGAATATGATGCCACTCTGAGAGTTCACTCCAACCGCGGTTACCAGCATCCTCCCTGAGCCCTCCATCACATGGGTACCTGAGAAAGACAGAGAGATACAGATGGGAAAAAAACGAGTCGATACAATTTAGACATTGCAAAATAAAATAACATTACTTGTTTTTTATTTTTATCTTGGTTTTAATAAAAATATTTGAACGCCCTTAAAACAATCACATAAGATTAAGAGTAATGAACGCATGACAAATAAAATTTATTCAAGATTTATGCTTTAAAAATGCATAAAAATGCTCATTACTATTATTTGATTGATCTTTTTTAATGATCTTTAAATCATAGATCAAATGTTTTTTTTGCATTTAACTGTTCAGGGGAGCCAGGCAATACACACTTATAAAAATGCTGACTGAAACACACCCGTTCTAAACCCCAAATCAGAAAATATTAAAAATTCAAAAGACACAGACAGCGTGAGCACATGAGTTATGGCAAACAATAAATATTCACAAACACAGACAAACCGGTCTGCTACAGTTCACCATTAGCATATGACTTACAAAGACACACAACAGTAGCCCCCATGCATCATCTTCACAACAGCATTATTGGGATATTATTCAATAATATCATCAGTAGAGCAGGACAGTCTCATAAAGAGAGTGGAGTCATCATTCCAAGTGTCTAAGAATAGCAGAGAGGAAGGGTGAGGGCATGCACCAGTGCTCACAGCAGGAAACAGACATCCACAGATCTAATTAACAACATCTGGATGCCACTGCAGCATCTCAGTTATTCTGACACACGAGATTTGTGCATTTGACTGACGGCTGAAGTGCAAAGAATACAAAATCTTCAGACACATGGTTGACCGTTTTGAAAACATTGTCTAGAATGATGAGCAATGGCCATCAGCCTATCCACAGTGATTGTATTCAGTGAATAATCTTTAACACTGTGGGTTTTTTTTGCTAAGATGACAATTTATAAGATCTTGAAGGTGTGGTTTCAAACAATTCGCCAACTTTCATTAAGCAATCACACTTTAAAACCCCACCCCTCAAACTGTCAGGACACCTGATGAACGTACAAAGTAATTGACAGGGGGAAAGGAATTCGACTTGGCTTGATTTCTGTCAAAAAAGGAAACTCTTTCCAATTTTTTATATGTTAATTATATTTGTTACTGTTTTAAATAATTACTGCTTTTTCTTATTCATACCGTATATTGTTTATTTATATGTCTTCATTACCTTATACCCTGTCTTTCTAAAAATGAATGGGCAAAATAAAATTGAATTGTACCAAAGTACAGATGACAATAAAGATCTTGAATCTAGAAGGGAGATTTTATAAAATGATACTATAAAGTTGAATAACTTTTACACCACTAGCTCCACCAAATAGATTTTTTCAATATGAGATAAACAAAAAGAGATTCAGAAATCTGCTGAAACCTCTAAGATATTATTTATTTATGTGGGTAGTTGACAAATAAACTGTAAATTTTTCCTATGGTGTGATAGCAAAAATTAAGAAAAAAAAAGATAAAGACAAATCTGTCTTATGATAGTTTATGCTGTAAATATATTTTTCTATATGTTTGCTGTCACACCATAGGACACATGTATGGTATTTTTGTCAACTACCCATCTGTATGCATTTGAAACTTTTTTATTTAACCTTTCATTCCTTTTTTATTTCATTTCATATTTTTTTATTTCCCATCTACAAAATGAGGAACAAAATTACAATTGTTTTTGTGAGAGTTGCTGCAAATTTTGTTTTAAAGTATGTGCACTAAAGTTCCCATGCACACTTACCAGAGAGAAGCATGGGGTCCTTGTCGGCTGACTTTCGAACATGGTCTGATTCACCGGTCAAGGAGCTTTCGTCTATCTTCAGGTCATTTGCCTGAATCAGGACCCCATCGGCAGGTAGAAGGTCCCCTGAGAACAAATACAAATTAGGACAAGCTCACAAACAGAATGATCTCATCTAGGGCATCATTAATATCCCAAAAAGCATTCACTCTATTCTACCAATAATGCAATAATAATACACAGCGTACATGATCAACAAATGAGTCTGGATCCTGATTTCTGCAAATGTGACCAATAATCCAAAAATATCCCTGTGTTAATCCACAATTTGCTCATTTTAGATGAGTTGAGCCTAATCTCAGCATTCATTTGATTCTCTGACATCAAATTGGAACTCGACAGGAACTGACCATATTTGACTTGGGCCATGTCCCCAACCACCATCTCAGCCACGGGGATCTGGATGACGTTGCCATTGCGCACTACGGCGAACCGCTGTTCCAGCTCGATGCGGCTCTGTAGCCCCCGAAACTGTTTCTCTTTACTCCAGTCGTTGAAAGCGGTCACCAACACTACACATATGACAGACAGCAGGATGGCCGCACCTTCGATCCACCCGGCCTCCGCCTCCCCCTCTTCTTCGATTCCTCCCGACACATTTCCACAGGCTGTAGGGTTAAAGGTCATTATTACACGGCGCTCTGGAAGACTTTATTGATTGGATAAAGGCTGGCTGGACATTGTTTTTATACATCATGACAATCAAAAATTTTAAGCACTTTAAATATATTTAAAGCTACTCAAAGAATTGTTCCGTTTAATTCACCGCTAATAGACTCCTCCCCATTTTTTCTCTAATCCTGCATTCCTGCCTGACGTCCTCTTTTCTCACTCCATTTTCTCACCTTTCACTCCCACACTCCCTTGATTCATTTCTTTCTCTCCGCCCTCCCACTCTTCAACCATTATTCCCTCCTCCCTCTACCCACACCATCCCTTTAAATCCCTTCCTCGATTTTCTCACTGTAACGTTGTTTAGGTTCATTTCTTCCTCTTTGCTACAGCTCTCTCCCGTCTTACCCTCTCCCTCGTGTCCGGGTGGCTGATAGAAGGACAGACCGAGAGAGATGATGGCTGCAATCTCCAGAATGATGAGAGTAACGTCTTGTAATGCCTCCCATACCAGTTGAAGGAAGGTCTTGGCCTTTTTCGGTGGTATGAAGTTTTGTCCAAATGTCTGTCTGCGCTTTTCCAGATCTGCTGGGTTATCTGACAAACCTGAAATGGACATGAAAAGGTTAGACGCCATACTGTAACTACACATTCTTTAAGGATGGGGGAAAAAAATGTAACAGGCAAAGTACAGTGGGGCCCAAAAGTCATGTAAATGCTAAACTTTTACAGTATTTATTAGACAAAATTATTTTGCAAAAAGGCAAACTACACTGTAAAAAATCCTGTAAAAAAATGAAATTTTCTACGCTACAAAAATTCTGTAAAATATTTTTTTCACGCAATTACTTTTTTCATGTTTTTTCTTGTAAATCTGTAGTCTTTTTCTGTAATTGGACAGTTTTTACCGTATTAAAATTCTGTAAAATTACAGTTTTTATACATTTTACGTGAAAAATCTGTTGATAGCTATTCTCCTAGGCCTTAAAGTAACTTTTATATTATTTACGTGCCAAGCCTCCTTAAATTCTTCCCAACACTGAACTTCAGTTTCTAAATGCAACACAAATACTAAATCTTTAAAACATTTTTAATAATACATTTGAATAGAAAAGCAAAGATTTTAGTTTACCAAATGTATTTAAATATTTATTTCAACATAATATAGCATGGAGGGATTTAACAAACATAAAATTGAGATTATTCACTGCACACTGCCTTTGAAGAAACTGAAGATGGCAGATTTTTGCGGGGACCTCTTTGCACTCAAAACTTTCTAAAGTACCTGCTTAAACACATGTTCACAACTGAAACAGGCCTTGGTGTATTTTGAAAACTATTCAAGGTGAAACATTGCTAATGCTTATGACGTAATCCGGATTTTAAAATGCATCTCTAATGTATTTTGGCAAAAGACATTATTTGACCAAACCAATACTTTTTGTCACGTAAAAGGGCATCTAAATTAAGAAAATGTGTCAAGTTCATAGATTCCTACTGTGAAACAGTAGTCGCACTAAAACACACAATGTTAAGCTTTAAAAACTCTATGGAACTAAATGAAACCTTTAATAGTCACTCCTTTCTCTTATTAACACCCAATATTCAAATAAATCTAATACATTTTATTAATCTTGCAATTCTAAACATATTCAAGACAACAGTAAGGATCACAACAAGACAACTAACACAACACATTTTACACAATATAATAATAATAAATAATTAATAATAATTCGTTACATTTATATAGCGCTTTCTGGACACTCAAAGCACTTTACATGGAAGGGGGAATCTCCTCAACCACCACCAATGTGCAGCATCCACCTGGATGATGCGACGGCAGCCATATTGCGCCAGAACGCCCACCACACACCAGCTTATTGGTGGAGAGGAGACAATGAAGCCAGTTTGTACATATGGGGATGATTAGGAGGCTGTGATGTATAGAGGCGAATGGGCGAATTTGGCCAGGATGCCGGGGTTACACCCCTACTCTTATTCGAAGGACATACTGGGATTTTTAATGACCACAGAGAGTCAGGACCTCGGTTTAACATCTCATCTGAAGGACGTGCTTTTTGACCAATATAACTGGCAATAATGAACTATAATTACACAACAGTCAGCTAGAATCTAATGCGTAGATTTAGCATAACGGCACTGAAACATTTCACTGCATACTAGAAGATTTTGTTGCAATTGTTTGCTTGTCACCCCACTTTACTCGTTTGTTGCTTGGTGACACACAAAACTGTTTTCACTGATCAAGATCAAATTAACTGGCTTGATTTATGTATGAAGTTACTGAATTAAACTTGGTGGTTATATTAAACAAATGTCAATACTGTCAATTAAATATAAAGCACAACAGCACCTTTGCTTGTATGATATTTCTTGAATGCTTCGTTCAGTTAAAGCAGACTGGTCCAAAGCAATAGGAGGCATAAATCTGATTTACAGAACGTAAATAATTAATTGCATGTTTCTGCTTGTTTCAAAGACCTCCTACATGAAATAAGAGACCGGGGCAAGCCAGGGAGGGCAAAAAGAAACCAATATGAAGATATAAAGCACGATGACACACACTGGCTTTAATGAGCGCCCTACCACCACAGTCATCTACGTCTTTCAATGTTGAGTCTTTCTCTAACTCTCTCTTCCACTCTTTCATAGATTTGTGCAGTTTCCATGGCAATGAAGACATCAAGCACAAATGGTGCCGTTCTTCAACTTCCTGTCTTCAGGCACCTTTTCGCCCAGCTACAGATGATGTCATTGATTCAGAGCTGTCCGCGCGAGCCTCATAATAGATTTTTCATTGGTCTGCTTTTGCAGACAGCTAGTTCTTTCAGAGTCCGAGAGAAAATTCATGATGTTTTTAGTCAGTGTTGAAGTCAGAAGAGTCACTCCGAGTGAGATCCAGCGCTACAGCACAGCTGAATATGGCACTATTGACGTCAGCCCGCGAGCGTGTTGGTGTGCATCAGGGACGAATAAGGACATGAAAAACCAAACGGAAAATACTTTAAGTGGACATGGAGGAATATATAGACTGCCATGTATGACTTGTATGAGTCAGAGCATCAGACCGGCACCTGAGGGTCTTACACAGAACACACTCACTCCATACCCCCCGCACGCAGAAATAAACCGTACTATTACCATTACTGAGTGCACGATAATACAACACTCTAGATGAGAAGTGGATATGTGAATGAAAGTGAACAAGGGAGAGAGAGAGACAGAGAGGAAATAGATGACAGAAAAGTGGGTGAAATTGTACAGCAAAGGATGCTGCAAGCAGGACTTTATCCCATGATGCACAGCGCTTTGTTTTTAACGTCCAGTGTGAATAATAAACAGTAAGGGAAATACGTTTTGTTTATTCACTTTCTTGATAAATATGATTAAGGCTAAAGGGATGGATTACCTCAAAAAGAACATTCTTTCATCGCGTATTCACCCTCAAGTCATTTCAAACCTGTATGACTTTCTTTCTTCTGCAGAACACAAAAGAAGATATTTTGAAGAATGTTGGTAACCAAACAACATTGTCCCCCATTGACTTCCATTGTATGAACACGAACCCCTGAGACATTTCTCAAAATATCTTCTTTTGGGCTCCACAGAAGAGTCACATGACTCTTGAACGGCATGAGGGTGGATAAATAGTGACAGATTTTTATATTTTTGGTAAACTATCCCTTTAAGGCTGTTGGATAAAAAATGCTAATGTAACTGGACAGCAGTCACTGAATCAAACATGCAATAAGACTGCAGTCATGCAATATCCCTTATTTTAATTCAACATACTGTAAATTTGTAAAAACTTTGTTTTTAAAAAATCTACGGTAAAATTCCATTTCTTGTATGAACATAACCCATGACAGGCACTACAAGTAAAAAGGTCATGCAACCTGAGGAAAGGGTTAAAATAAAACTGCTGACTAGCAATACGCATCTTCTCTCTTAAAAGACTCTCTTGCTTTTCAAACACCCCCCCCCCCTCAGTCTTCATCTCCCCTTGGTGTGTCCTTGACAATGCGGCAAGCTGCACTACAATTCCCTCTCTCTCCCCATTCTTTCCTAGCCTCTCTCTCTCATTCTCAATCTCTCCACCCCCACTGCTTTGAGATGTCCTGCAGCAGGTATCTGTGTATGTTCAGCCTGATAGATTGATACATCCACGCCCTGCTCTGAAAATAGTGTTTGTAGCAGCGGGGCTGAGAGAAATGTGTGGTCCGCTTGCTGAAGAAGACGATGCACTAATAGACCTCCATTTTCATGGCCTCATCTTCACAGTGTCAGCCTTATTCACTGTCACTTCTCCTCTCCAACCCCTCTGGTCTCCTCTCCCTTGTGTCTGCTTTGTCATGACCATGTAACAAAATTAGTTCGGCTTCTACTTGCACTTGGAGGAAAACTTATTGCAGGAGTATTAGCATCAGGAGCATCAGGTTTTATCACCTGTCAGCGGCTCTGATTGATGTTAGCTATTATCTCCATACATAAAGGCAATAAGAAAGCATTCATGTTTTCCAAATCGTGACACTGGTGGAGGGTTAAAGGTTTCAAATTGCTATTTTAATCAGTTGTTTTAGCTGTAACTCTTGTAAGAGCTTTACAGATGATATTTGATTGAAACATTTAAATGGATAGTCCGCGATTCTGTCATCATTTATTCACCCTCATGTCTTTTTAACCCTGTATGACTTTCTTTCTTCTTCAGAACACAAAAGAAAATATTTTGAAGAATGTTGCTAACCGAACAATGGTAGTACCCATTGACTTCTATTGCATGATGACAGAATTTTCATTTTTTGGTGAACCATCCCTTTAACCTCATACAGTAAGCAACATTCAGGTGGTATTAGCTTTCCACAGACTTACTGTATATCGTCGCTGTCAGGCGGAAACCTCCTATGTCCAAATTTGGTCAATTTCATATTTTTTCACAAATCGATGCTATTGGTCAGTCCCAATGTGGGTCTGTTATTTTTACAAATTATTAACCAATCTAAAGTGTTAAAAATAGCTTGAGAGCAAATCTCTTAACTCCATTGGACACTTCAACTGTCTGTGAAGTCTCGTAACTCCACCTCTTCTTCACTCCGCGGGAGCTTCTCGGCATTACGTCTCCTTATTGAAAGTTTTTTTAGACAATAACGAGTGAAAATAGTTAGGTTAGATACATTTGAGTAGGTCTGTTTTGTTAAAAATCGATAGCTGTAATGCTTCGGTGCAGAAGGAAACCCATGAGCCACGAAGGTAAGTTTGCGAGCAGATTCGGCTAATTTCCGCCTGTTAGACATCCTAGTCAGCTCATCGTTTTTTGTATTACATCACTTATAGTTCTTAAACCTTTAAAATAGAGTTTAGGAAGATGTATGTAACCACAGTCGTTAGCTTTGGTTAACTATTGAAGCCTTTTCTCTTGTCAAGAGGTTCAACGCGACCGCCGACTTTATTTGCGTGCAGATTAATTTCCGCCTATATTAGACAGCCTGTTTAACTTTTATTTTGGTATTTCATCACTCATAGCTCTAACGTTTAAAATAGAGTTTAGGAAGATGTATGTAACCACAATCGTTAGCTTTCATTAGCTCTTAAAGCCTCGTCTCTTGTCAAAAGACTCAATGCGACCGCAGACTTTGATGAACACTGCTGGCAGCAGCGACGTCTGTGTCCGTACCATTCTTATCAATGACAGCGCAATCGTATCTCCCTGCTCCCAAGTTATAAACCTCGTATCTCCGATTAAACATGGTTTGGGGGAAATGTTGTGTTAATGTTGGTACACAACAGTATATGATAGCAATATAAGGTATAATACCAACTTTAATGATACAATGTTTAATAACTCAAAAAATATGCCGTTTTTTTAACTTCCTGAAAAATAATGGTTTTGGAGATACGAGGATTCCGCCCGACAGCGACGATATGATAAAAAATGTGATACAATTATGAAATTTTGAAATGAAATTAAAGTGATATAACTGACACGGTTAGTACAGTGATGTTCTAAACAGTCTGTGATTGTACCGATTCGGATTGATTTAATGTTGGTTTACGTCAGATGGAATGCCACCAGCGCATCAGGCAGCGCAATGGGAAACTAGCTTTTGTTACATTATCAAGCAAAGGTCGCAAAGCACATCTGTGAAACACAAACTAATCTGCGTTCTAAAAATAAAACAGAACTATTAAACAGGGCCATGCATTCTAAAATGAAGATAATATTTTGTGTAGCTGTTGAAAGCTTGCATCCATCCATGTCCACTTATATGCCACTTTCTAGTTTCATTTTAGATCTGAAACAAACTCTCCACAAGTGTTTAAACGCTCCCAGCTTGGCAGGCTTGATATAACGAGCCACTGCATTCTGAAATATGTTAGAAACATAATTCATAACTCAACACAAGCAACTTGCACTCTCCGCAAGTTGTAGCAAGCATCAGCATAACCTGTCATTTACTACTGTCATAACTGAAAAAAAAACCAAATCTACACCTGCAATTTATTAATAACTAGTTAAAGGTCCAATGTGTAATTTTTTGGAGGATCTATTGACAGAAATGCAATATAATATACATAACTATGTCTTCAGAGGTGTATAAAGACCTTACAATACGTTATCTCCTTCAGCAAAGAAGCGAAAACGTGACAACATCTTAGTCCTCTGTCAGCCGCTGTAGTGCTTCGAAAGGGAGGGATGAGTGGTGGAGTGAGCCATTGGGAGCAACTCGCAACCTCACCGCTAGATGCTGCTAAAATTCATAGACTGGACCTTTAATAATAAAAAATGATAATTGATAATTACACAATTTGAAGGTTAATTGTGAACAAAGGTTTGTACAGCCCAGCCTGTTGATTTTGGTACAACAGCATCAAAGCACCATTCACGTCTGCATTTGAGTACTTTCCTTGACTACATTACACTACACTTCCAAAAGTACTCAAAATCAACACAATTCAATTTGAGCATTATGGACTTTATCTGTTTCTCGCGACTGAGCATCTCCGCTGCTATCTGAATTTAAATCTAGAGTCATCATTGTGTCATTACAGCAACGCATTCAATTACGTCCCAGAAGAGAATGGGTAGATATGCCAAGATTTGTGGTGGCTGCAGACCACGGGGACATTTAAAGTCCCTGATTCCAGTGAGTGAGTCTCTCCAACACTGTTTACCCAGTAACCCCTCTCTCTACACCCACCTCAGCACCGACAGCGCCGTCGCCTAGCAACCCAACACGACGCGTGCACCCAGAGTGGGAAGTTGGCCGAGTGAGACAGAAAGAGGTGGTGGACAAGTAGTGTGAGGAGGAGAGAGTGAAATAGAGAGTGAGAGAGAGAGAGAGAGAGAGAGAGAGAGAGAGAGAGAGACTAAAAAGGATGAAAGGATGATGTTTGGGGGTTACCTGAGAAATTGATCCATTAGAACTTAAAGGGATAAGTAACCTAAAAATGAAAATCCTGTCATAATTTACAAACCATCTTGTCACTTAAAACCTGTATGACTTTCTTTTTTCTGTAAAACACAAATGAAGATATTTTGAAGAATGTTGGTAAATGTGTCACGGTCCCACCGTCTTGTTTATGAGATTCTAGTCGTGTGGTGGGATCGGGACAGAGTTCTTGGGTTTTATGTGGGAAGACCATGAGATGTTTATGCCTCATGTGTTTTTCCAGTGTCTCGTCTCTGTTCCCGCCATCTCGTTTCCTCGTTATCCTTCCCTGAGTGTTTAATGTCCCACACCTGCCCCATGTAATTATCCCTCGTTTGTCTTCCCTATAAATACCCTCGTGTTTCTTTGTCTTGTGCTCGTGAGTTGTACTTCGTCGTGGATGTGTATCGTGTCAGTCAGTGTTCCTGTGTAAAGATCCCAGTCCAGTCTTTGTAAGTGTTGAGTCAAGTTTGTCAAGTTATGTTTAGTCAAGTGTAATGTTAGTTTAGTCCAGTCTAGTTTATTTTTCCTGTCTTGTTTTTTACCCCCTCGTGGGTGTTTTGTTTCTGTTTTGTCTCTTGTTAATAAATATATATTACGTTAACCCCTTCATTGCCATTGCCTGCCTGCATTTGGGTTCTTGCCGCCAAAATCCTGACAGAACTCACGAGCCATCACTGAACCCAGCAGGCAGCATGAGCACCGAGCGGTCCCACGTAGCTCGCCTCCTCTGCGGACTTCGCCAGGGGAACGAGAGCGTGGATGAGTACGTGGACAGATTCCTGGACGTCGCCGAGAATGGCGTCTTCGGGGAGGAGGAGCTCGCGGTGCTATTGAACTCCGGTCTCAGGGACCCACTTTCGCGGGCGGAGATGAGGGCGTTGAGACCGTTGGACTTCGACGCCGTGTGGCTGACCGCCGCGGAACGATCGGAGTCCACGGCCTCAGCAATTACCAGCTACCCATCTCCGCTGGTCACGATTCCTGAGCATGGTTCCCTGCAGATCGGGGTTGTGGGCACCTCCACTCCATCCTTCCCACTCTCGGCAGCCTCTCCACCATCCACCAGCCTCGTTGGCAAGCGGGGGAGGCGAGCATCCTGGGAGTCCACCTCCGAGGAGTCCCAGCCGGAACCAGCCATGCCTCCTACATCCTTCCTTCAGCCGACCTCCAGGCGGGTGGCTCGGCTGAAGAAAAAGAGGCAGCGGCGGGCAGCGCGGCTCCACCTGCCAGCCGGTGCAGCCGGCGTCCAGTCCGGTGCAGCCGCGTCCAGTCAGCGGCTCCAGCCGGTGCAGCCGGCGTCCAGTCCGGTGCAGCCGGTCCAGTCCGTGTCCAGTCCGGTGTCCAGTCCGTGTCCAGTCCGGTGTCCAGTCTTGTGTCTAGTCTTGTGTCCAGTCTTGTGTCCAGTCATGTGTCCAGTCCGGTGCCAGCCGGCGCCCAGTCCGGTGATCCAGCCGGCGCCCAGTCCGGTGATCCAGCCGGCGTCCAGTCCGGTGATCCAGCCGGCGTCCAGTCCGGTGATCCAGCCGGCGTCCAGTCCGGTGATCCAGCCGGCGTCCAGTCCGGTGATCCAGTCGAGCGTCCAGTCCGGTGGTCCAGCCGGCGTCCAGTCCGGTGAGCCAGCCGGCGTCCAGTCCGGTGATCCAGCCGGCGTCCAGTCCGGGATCCAGCCGGCGTCCAGTCGGTGGTCCAGCCGGCGTCCAGTCCGGTGATCCAGCCGGCGTCCAGTCCGGTGATCCAGCCGGCGTCCAGTCCGGTGAGGTCCAGCCGGCGTCCAGTCCGGGGTCCAGCCGGCGTCCAGTCCGGGGTCCAGCCGGCGTCCAGTCCGGGGTCCAGCCGGCGTCCAGTCCGGGGTCCAGCCGGCGTCCAGTCCGGTGATCCAGCCGGCGTCCAGTCCGGTGTCCAGCCGGCGTCCAGTCCGGTGATCCAGCCGGCGTCCAGTCCGGTGTCCAGCCGGCCTTCCAGCCGGCGTCAAGCCATGTCCAGCCGGCCTTCCAGCCGGCGTCAAGCCTGCCAGCCGGCCTTCCAGCCGGCGTCAAGCCATGTCCAGCCGGCCTTCCAGCCGGCGTCAAGCCTGTCCAGCCGGCCTTCCAGCCGGCGTCAAGCCATGTCCAGCCGGCCTTCCAGCCGGCGTCAAGCCATGTCCAGCCGGCCTTCCAGCCGGCGTCAAGCCATGTCCAGCCGGCCTTCCAGCCGGCGTCAAGCCTGTCCAGCCGGCCTTCCAGCCGGCGTCAAGCCTGTCCAGCCGGCCTTCCAGCCGGCGTCAAGCCTGTCCAGCCGGCCTTCCAGCCGGCGTCAAGCCATGTCCAGCCGGTCCCTGGGAGACTCCCAGGGCAAAGACTGTTCCCCCCAGGACTTCCTAAGTCCCCCAGGACTCACGCGCCCTCGAGCGCAGCCGGGGACTGGGACTTCTCCCCACCCCCATGGACTGCCCCCTATGGGCTCTGGTTTGGCCCCCCCCCCTCCCATGTTTGTTGTTCTTTTTGTCCCACCCAGTCCCTTTGTTATTTTGTCTTGTCTGCCCTTTTCTGTTCTCCATGTTTGTCTGGTCTTGTCTTTGTCTCAGTCTGTCTTGTCTTGTGTCTACCCCTTGGTGACACCTGGAGGTGCTCATTAAGGGGGCTCTGTCACGGTCCCACCGTCTTGTTTATGAAATTCTAGTCGTGTGGTGGGATCGGGACAGAGTTCTTGGGTTTTATGTGGGAAGACCATGAGATGTTTATGCCTCTCATGTGTTTTTCCAGTGTCTCGTCTCTGTTCCCGCCATCTCGTTTCCTCGTTATCCTTCCCTGAGTGTTTAATGTCCCACACCTGCCCCATGTAATTATCCCTCGTTTGTCTTGCCTTTAAATACCCTCGTGTTTCTTTGTCTTGTGCTCGTGAGTTGTACTTCGTCGTGGATGTGTATCGTGTCAGTCAGTGTTCCTGTGTAAAGATCCCAGTCCAGTCTTTGTAAGTGTTTAGTCTAGTTTGTCAAGTTATGTTTAGTCAAGTGTTATGTTAGTTTAGTCCAGTCTAGTTTATTTTTCCTGTCTTGTTTTTTACCCCCTCGTGGGTGTTTTGTTTCTGTTTTGTCTCTTGTTTAATAAATATATATTACGTTAACCCCTTCATTGCCATTGCCTGCCTGCATTTGGGTTCTTCTCCACGCACCTTGTGACAAAATGAACCACTGCGGTCCCCATCCACCTGCATTGGTTTTGTGTCCATACAATAGAAATCAATGGGTACCGGCGTTGTTTGGTTACCAACATTCTTCAAAATATCTTCTTTTGTGTTGTGCAGAAGAAAGTCATACAGGTTTGAAATGACAAGTGGACGAAGAAATGATGACAGAATTTTCATATTGGGGTGAAAATAATATAAAAGGCAAATTACAGAAAGAGATGGCAGAACATTTTTCTCACCATCACTGGTGGAAGACTTGAGTCTATGGCATAGGCCTTCTACATCTCCAAAGCTCTCCTGAATTTTCTGCAAGGCTTCTGGTCCTCTCAGCTCCATGAGGGTCCGGAGCTCATCCAACGTCACCCCGAAGTCACCAGCATGGTTGGCCTCTGCACTGCCTGCGCGTCGTTTGGGGTAAAACTCCACTGCGCTGTTTGCCATCTCACCCATGGTTGCTGTAGTGGACATCTTGGGTCTTTAGGGCATTCGGTCCACAATACTTTATATAAATTTATCCGCGTCTATACAGCTTCCCTCGTCCAGATCTTCAGAACTCAACGATGTGAGCCCTGCCCAGGTGTCATTTTTACGCTGCAACCAATCCTTTCTCTTCTTCTATGAGCAGGTGTGTCTTCTGCTCTGTGATTGGTTAGTTCAGTGTGGCAGGGCCTCTGGGTTTCTGAGTACACATATGAGGAAAGCTTTTAACCTTCAAAAAGACCACGCCTAATACTCGGTGTCTCTTGTTCTGGGTCAGTCTTTAGGGCTGGAGACAAAAATAAGCCTCCTTTACTCTTTATTTGAGTTCACATTTTTTCGTACGTTCATCATGAAATCATAAATAGTGTTATAAAAAGATTATTGGGAATCAGAAATTTGACAAACATAAATAAATGGTCCAGTGTTTACACTGATAATAATCTTTGTTGAGGCAATAAATAAATTTTACACGTTAACAGCAGAAATTAAACTAAAAGAGCAACTAACACATATTTTGTTCTTTTAACACTTTTATATATTGCTTATCTTTTTTATATACTACTTACCTGATTACATAAAACCTAATACATAAAAGGCTATGAAAATGATTATAAAACTAAACTATTTCACACATGTATAATCAGAAATTAAAAGAGATAACTGTGATTGTTTGAGAATAATTATGCAAGGTTTATATTCTTCTATTGAGAAAACATAGGTCTGAATCATATGTTCATTTTTATAGATTCAGTCAATTTGACTGTGAAATTCAGACTGACCTAAGTTTAAATTGTAAAGTGTGTTCTTGTTTTATAACTAAATAAACAGTCTATGAAAAATCAAATGAACAAAAAACATGTTTGGAGTTGCAGAGATTAGGAGAAACTCAAAATAGGGGTAAAGTCTATTTTTTTTAATTAGTCAACCTTCATTCAAAATTAAAATAATAAATCTGTAAAGAAAACATTTTTGTAGATCGAAAAAGCCATTTTATCAGTAGATTTTAAAAACAAGCCCAATTTTTTTATAAATACACAACTGCATTCTTCTTTTAGTCTATAGTGATGCATTTAAAGTGTAAAAATATTTAATATTTTAATGGGACAATGAAGTGTTTAAGGTCGGTTCAGAACTCGATGACGTGCCAAGGATCAGTAGCAAAAGTTGCATGGACTATTTCGAAAAGGGCAGGGAGGCAAAAGTCATCATAACAAATTGAAATTGGTTCACACAAATCTACAAAACTATTAACTCTTTTTGTTTATAATACAATGCATCTATAAAAAGTTATGTAAATTGCTTGTGTAGTTGTAGAAATGCAGATTTCTTGTAAGCTTTAAAAGATCATTTCACTACTAATAATTCACAATTTAGAATATGGACAAAGCATTAGACAAAAGATCGAAGAAGTCTTAGAGGAGTACATGCTGGGACACAAGGACCACAGTGTTTCCCCGGCAACAGGTCGTTGCTTCACTATATCCACAATCTGTGTGGATTGTTAATGAGATCCCTGAGGTCTGATTTGTGAGGCGAAAGGATGGAAGAACATGAGGATCATCTGGCTGTCAGGAAGGCCCCCTGAGAAACCACGTACCTGAGAGAAGCAACCAAAACAACATCAAGCAGTTCTACGAAACAAAATGTGCACAAGGGAACCGAAACTCCATGTGAGACAAATCTAAACTAATTTGCACGGACTGGCGACCGATTCTCGGAAGAATAAGAGTGTTTAGAGAGAGGAAGTGCATCTGTGTGGGAGGGACGGTAGAGGTAGAGAGGTAGAGAGAGAGAGAGAGAGAGAGAGAGAGAGAGAGAGAGAGAGAGAGATGAAAAGAGGGAGGGAGGAGGGGTGGGGTCAGTGACCTGAGGGATTACTGGCCCAAGGGAATGAGTTACCATGATTCTCCAACACACAAACACTCTATTGTGCCTTGTGTTGTTGCATCAACCCCCCCCAACATAGATACACATACAATAATAATTTGAAATATTTATGTTGATCATTTGTCTGTCTGTGTGTGTGTGTGTGTGTGTGTGTGTGTGTGTGTGTGTGTGTAGCCTACAACAATGGCTCGGTTTGTGAAAATAAAATGCTGCTCGACTTTTACAGGCATTTTACCAATAAAATTTGGCATAAAATACTATAACAGTATTCTTAAAACAAATAGGTTTTCTATTGAATTGTACATTACTGGAGAACAGACTAGTTCATGACAAGTTCGACAATTTAAATTCACATTTTTAATTTACCAGTTAAAACAGGAAAATGTTCCGTATTTTGTATCTGACCAATGAGGGACAACATCCGGGTCGCAAAGCCCCGCCTACTTTATCTTGCGTTCAAATGGTGTGCCATTCTAGATTCTACTAGGTTAGTATATTTCTATGGGCCCAAATGTGCACTGTGCAGTGAGCATACTGACTTAACGAATTTGAGCTTGAACCATCAAGCAGTTTAATTCACGTAGATTCTTTCAATTTGTCCTTTAGTTACACCGGCTCCGAGGTAAGAAACAGTGTGTTTTTAACTATAACCCAATTTTAGTTAACATTGCACATATTTTAATATAGGAAATGTTGTTTTATGTAGTCTTGGGAAGTCGCAGTATCCCTTTTAAATCTGTTATTGCAAGTTTGTAATATATCATGTTAAACATTAAAACGCTATTCCCACATGTTAGTTTTGAGCATGACTCTCATAAAGTGGCAATTACCTTAAATAGGCACGTGACATTGAGGACGAGCTGGTCTGTCGTGCTTTCCATTACGCCCACACATTTTCATACGAGCTGTAATGAGATTAAATATTTGTAGAACAAACTATACGATAACGACATACGTTTCCTTGAAGACACAGCCAGGAAATGTGTGCTTGTGAAACAGGCCGTTAGTACCCATAATACTAGACAAATAATATTGTTTGAGTCTTTTGTATTTATGCGAAAAACGTTTAGACTAGTCGAGTAGGTTTTTGCACGATGAACAGTGAACGACAGCTGCTAATCCAATTACATTAGACCGGAGCTTCTCATGCACATCCTTCAATACACAATGTGCCTGTGCACGTTTGAAAGCTATAACTCTTATATTAGGTTAAAACGTCGAATTATTTTTCATGGTGTATTTAAAAATGCAGATGTTTCCCATTGATGATAGTTTGGGCTAATAATCAACTTTCATCCAGACACATAAAACAAGAGTTAAACCAACCTGCTCACTGTGGGTCACTTGTATTACTGTACACAGGAGGTGATGAGTTTTTATGTGTCTTCCTGTTTATATATGTTTCACAGATAATGATGCCAACACTATATCTTTTCTTATCTAACCCTTCTTTATTTTTCAGAAGCATGTCTATCCTGAAAATACATGCCCGTGAGATTTTTGATTCTAGGGGTAATCCCACTGTGGAGGTGGACCTCTACACAGAAAAAGGTGATTCCCCTGACTTTTCATTTCAACCCAAGTTTCTTTTTAAACTAGAATAAAAGAGACACATGTGAGGATGGTTTGGTGTACTGAATTTAAGCTAAATCAGGTGGCACTGCACAAATATTCCCACCTAATTCTGCTGTTTTTTCATCAGGTCTGTTTCGAGCTGCTGTCCCAAGTGGGGCATCTACTGGAATCCATGAAGCTTTAGAGCTAAGAGACGATGATAAGTCCCGTTACCTGGGCAAAGGTAACTTTACATCTTAAATATACTCTTGATGTTTGTGAAGCAAGATTTATTTACAGACCAATGGCATTTTCTCTCCTCGAATCTCTTTTTCTATTAGACTGGAAAGGTGGACTTATTACATGTAGCCTATTGATTAAATACAGATTCAGCCTTGTGTGAACAGGTACTCCGTGGACAAGTGAAAATTTACTGGAACTAATGTGTTTTCAATTTTATATTTTGATTTGGTGGATCTTAATTTATAGCATAGCATGTGCAAGCCAGTGCCAAATTATTTAATGTGTACATTTGTGCAATGCTTGTCGAGCATGCAAATCACAACAGTGAATGATGCAATGATATTTGATGTGGTATAGTAATATTATTTAATGCACTATGTAGGAATGCATGGAATTATGTAATGCAAATTGAATGTTTTTGGCTTGAATGCTTAAATGCCTACTAAAACAGTTGAACCACGCAAGAAATTGTAGATTTTTTAATACAGGCATGACTCAATATAAAGGTTTAATCATAAAAATGTAGTAGTTATTTAATTCATAGTACATAGATGTAATCATATGTTGTTCATATCTGATGTCTTTTTCTATGCAATCCAGGTGTATCAAAGGCTGTTGAGCATGTGAATCAAACTATTGCACCTGCGCTGATCAGCCAGGTGAGTATTTTAAAATCTGCAGTTAGAAATACTTACTGAAAATTTTAATGGTTGGTAATGATTGTCTGTTTTTCGCTTTCTTTGCTCTGCCGCATAGGGAATCACTGTAGTTGAGCAAGAGAATATTGACCAGTTCATGCTGGAATTGGATGGAACTGAAAACAAGTGTAATTCATAATATTTCTCTGTTTACACATTTAACAATAGGAAATGGTATGGACATCACATTAAAATATTTCCTCTTAATGTTTTGCTCAGGCAAACATGTGTTTGAGATATTGTAATGAAAAATGCAGATACACCACAAATTATATGATAAAGATATCATACTTATACCAAGCATACTTGAAATAGTTATGTAGTGTCTATCTTATTATTGTGAAATAATGTTTTTGCTTTTAAACATCAGCTAAATTTGGAGCAAATGCCATCCTGGGTGTGTCCCTGGCTGTGTGCAAGGCTGGAGCGGCAGAAAAAGGTGTTCCTCTCTATCGCCACATCGCTGACCTTGCTGGAAACCCAGAGGTCATCCTGCCTGTCCCGGTGAGGAATTGAGCACATTGATATTTGAAAACGTGCTAAAAAAGTACAGTTACATGTTTAGTTTCTTTGTCTTTATGTGGTAAAATTTTATAGTTATAGTTTTTTCTGTTTNGTGTCCGTACCATTCTTATCAATGACAGCGTAATCTCGTATCTCCCTGCTCCCAAGTTATAAACCTCGTATCTCCGATTAAACATGGTTTGGGGGAAATGTTGTGTTAATGTTGGTACACAACAGTATATGATAGCAATATAAGGTATAATACCAACTTTAATGATACAATGTTTAATAACTCAAAAAATATGCCGTTTTTTTAACTTCCTGAAAAATAATGGTTTTGGAGATACGAGGATTCCGCCCGACAGCGACGATATGATAAAAAATGTGATACAATTATGAAATTTTGAAATGAAATTAAAGTGATATAACTGACACGGTTAGTACAGTGATGTTCTAAACAGTCTGTGATTGTACCGATTCGGATTGATTTAATGTTGGTTTACGTCAGATGGAATGCCACCAGCGCATCAGGCAGCGCAATGGGAAACTAGCTTTTGTTACATTATCAAGCAAAGGTCGCAAAGCACATCTGTGAAACACAAACTAATCTGCGTTCTAAAAATAAAACAGAACTATTAAACAGGGCCATGCATTCTAAAATGAAGATAATATTTTGTGTAGCTGTTGAAAGCTTGCATCCATCCATGTCCACTTATATGCCACTTTCTAGTTTCATTTTAGATCTGAAACAAACTCTCCACAAGTGTTTAAACGCTCCCGGCTTGGCAGGCTTGATATAACGAGCCACTGCATTCTGAAATATGTTAGAAACATAATTCATAACTCAACACAAGCAACTTGCACTCTCCGCAAGTTGTAGCAAGCATCAGCATAACCTGTCATTTACTACTGTCATAACTGAGAAAAAATCAAATCTACACCTGCAATTTATTAATAACTAGTTAAAGGTCCAATGTGTAATTTTTTGGAGGATCTATTGACAGAAATGCAATATAATATACATAACTATGTCTTCAGAGGTGTATAAAGACCTTACAATACGTTATCTCCTTCAGCAAAGAAGCGAAAACGTGACAACATCTTAGTCCTCTGTCAGCCGCTGTAGTGCTTCGAAAGGGAGGGATGAGTGGTGGAGTGAGCCATTGGGTGCAACTCGCAACCTCACCGCTAGATGCTGCTAAAATTCATAGACTGGACCTTTAATAATAAAAATGATAATTGATAATTACACAATTTGAAGGTTAATTGTGAACAAAGGTTTGTACAGCCCAGCCTGTTGATTTTGGTACAACAGCATCAAAGCACCATTCACGTCTGCATTTGAGTACTTTCCTTGACTACATTACACTACACTTCCAAAAGTACTCAAAATCAACACAATTCAATTTGAGCATTATGGACTTTATCTGTTTCTCGCGACTGAGCATCTCCGCTGCTATCTGAATTTAAATCTAGAGTCATCATTGTGTCATTACAGCAACGCATTCAATTACGTCCCAGAAGAGAATGGGTAGATATGCCAAGATTTGTGGTGGCTGCAGACCACGGGGACATTTAAAGTCCCTGATTCCAGTGAGTGAGTCTCTCCAACACTGTTTACCCAGTAACCCCTCTCTCTACACCCACCTCAGCACCGACAGCGCCGTCGCCTAGCAACCCAACACGACGCGTGCACCCAGAGTGGGAAGTTGGCCGAGTGAGACAGAAAGAGGTGGTGGACAAGTAGTGTGAGGAGGAGAGAGTGAAATAGAGAGAGAGAGAGAGAGAGAGAGACTAAAAAGGATGAAAGGATGATGTTTGGGGGTTACCTGAGAAATTGATCCATTAGAACTTAAAGGGATAAGTAACCTAAAAATGAAAATCCTGTCATAATTTACAAACCATCTTGTCACTTAAAACCTGTATGACTTTCTTTTTTCTGTAAAACACAAATGAAGATATTTTGAAGAATGTTGGTAAATGAACCACTGCGGTCCCCATCCACCTGCATTGGTTTTGTGTCCATACAATAGAAATCAATGGGTACCGGCGTTGTTTGGTTACCAACATTCTTCAAAATATCTTCTTTTGTGTTGTGCAGAAGAAAGTCATACAGGTTTGAAATGACAAGTGGACGAAGAAATGATGACAGAATTTTCATATTGGGGTGAAAATAATATAAAAGGCAAATTACAGAAAGAGATGGCAGAACATTTTTCTCACCATCACTGGTGGAAGACTTGAGTCTATGGCATAGGCCTTCTACATCTCCAAAGCTCTCCTGAATTTTCTGCAAGGCTTCTGGTCCTCTCAGCTCCATGAGGGTCCGGAGCTCATCCAACGTCACCCCGAAGTCACCAGCATGGTTGGCCTCTGCACTGCCTGCGCGTCGTTTGGGGTAAAACTCCACTGCGCTGTTTGCCATCTCACCCATGGTTGCTGTAGTGGACATCTTGGGTCTTTAGGGCATTCGGTCCACAATACTTTATATAAATTTATCCGCGTCTATACAGCTTCCCTCGTCCAGATCTTCAGAACTCAACGATGCAGTCTCAACGGTTTGTTTAATGCGTTTTGGTTTTGGCTAGTCTCCTCCACTCCTCTCCCACCCCAGTAGTGGCACGCGCTTTTTCTAACTCGCCATCGGTGGAACGAAGTTGAGCAACAGCGGCCGGACACTATTTTGAGAAATCCAGTCTCTACCCCTTCACCCCGAGGGTCAACAGAACGACGGATCTGGACGCTTCCAATCCATCAGGACACATGGAACGAGCGCGGGAGATGACAAAAATGGAGAAGGTCGAGCGGTGTATTTTGTAGAACTGGCGCGTTGATGCGTTAGGATTCAAAGGGTGTAAGATGTGGGCACTGGTGAGGAAGCCTGCAGACACAGACAGACGAAAAACATTAGTCTTCAAAGTGCCGGTGTGGGCAGCAGAGAACAGTAGGCATAACTTTGGAGACAGACTAAGCATATAGCCACAATATGATGCATTTAAACATGTCTGCACATTTTCACCTTAATTCAAAGATTTGCTCTTGCTTTAATTTAGCATTACACTTCTCTTACCTTCAGTAATGAGGCCGGTGTTACACAGGTCATTGATATAACAGTTATGCGAATCTGACAGTCACAGAAAGGCTAAAATCTCTGGACACACACGGTGAGGTATACAGTATGAAGACTGCGATCTCACAGATGGTGATGCATGCATGCATGTAGCATACACTGTATCTCTCAGTGATCCAGACCACTGCATTAGCCCATAGTTGCCATGGAAACCCACAGATGCCTCTAACTCCCACAAAGCTTTGGCCTCGCTATACCCGAACACACAAGCGAACACACACTTGGATCCTATACACAATCTTTTACGAACACATTTACACTATCAGAGAGTTCCCCTTCATCAGTTTGGCTCTGCTATCCTCTCTTGGCTATTGGTTACAACATTAGTATCTCAGTGATGGGTATGCTGGTGAGTATGTCTTTAAAACCTGTGTGTGCAGACAAGACGACCAAGAGTGTGCAGAAGTAACATACAGGGTGTCATCAATGTCTAAAGCTAACTCACTAACCCCACCACCCTTTCCCCCTCCTCTTGTCAGATGCACTGCGTGCATACAGGAGGAATATACAGGTCCAGCCAGAATGTGTGGACTGTTTTTGCATTTCCCACCTTTTTTGGGGGTTATTTTTTGGAATGGACATACAGTAAATGACTAGTTTACAAAAATGAAATTCTGTTATAATTTTTTAGTTTCTACTGTAATAAAAAGGAAGTGCCTAACAAAATGTTCACACTACTTTTGTTTTTATTAAGGGTAAATTATGCCTTTAAACACGGTGAAATGTCCCGTGTCTAATTTTTATGTCCCGTGCTTAAATTATTTGAACGCAGAACACATCAGGTCCGTATGTCTCATTGTGTATATCAATGAGATCAGAAATTATGATTTGTATCTATAGCGCGAAGCGAAAGTCATTACATTAATAATTGAAAGGCAATAATTTTATAACAATTTTCCATTACTAGGGGTGTAACGATACATTCAGCTGACAATTCGATATGATACACAATACTGGGTTTACAATTGCGATTGCATCACAATATAAAAAAAGAAACAAAGAAGAAAAAAGAACATTTGTTATTTTGTTAAAGAACTGATAACATTCAACCATCTTTATGTTAACTAATAAAAACTGAAGAGATCTGTCACAGAAAAATTTAACTGAATTTTAACATAAAAATATAAAAATATATTTCATTAAAAAATATATTGCCATAGCATTACGATACATATGTTAATAGCTCTATGATATATATCTTAATGTTTTTTATTGCGATATGTCATGATCAGTCAAACTGATTTTGTCAAATGAGAGATACTTTTATTGACACTGAAACAACATTTTTGTAGAAAGACCCTATGGACACATCAAACACTAACCATTAACAAATACTCCCTAACATCAGAGGGAAATGAAGAGTCAATAACAATGGTGTAGAAGCACATAATCCTGGCTGTTAGTGTCAATTTCATTGTAACTGTAAACTCAAATTTGATTGGTTAATTGGAATGTTGTCCCAATAACATTTCTCATTTGGCCCAGCATAATCTGTGAATGTTTTAAATAGTATCTTTGGAAGCAATGAAATCTGACCTTTTTATACAAATAAGTTAACATAAACAAAGTAACAAATTTGCTCATTTGACTAATGATCTGCAAACAGTTCTGTATTATTTTAAAAATCCTCAAACTTATATCCAAGTTTAAATGAATACAATTTCAATGTGGTCCCGCTATGTGGGTTTCTGGCAAACAGACAAACACATTCACTACTGGGTCTATGCGGCCCCCAAATCTCCCACACTGAGAGACTGCTTAACCGTGCAGTTATGTTCTGTGTGTAGGAGGCAGATGGTCTGGAGATTATGCTGAATATTCATATTGATCCATGTTTTCGCGAACCTTTCAGCAAGCGTGCTCCAGTGCCATTCGGCAAGACACTGTTGATAGTGCACTGAGCCTTCCCAGGTCTCCCTAGCCCAGACAGCCCTGACTGCTGCTACCCAACCCAATCTGCTAAAGTTAAAAGGGAGAGACAGCGGGCCTTAGCATTACATAAATTGTTCACCACCTTATGTAATGTGTCTAAGTAACCAACAGAAAAGTGCTCACACTCACACCCACTCACAGGAGAGCGTGCGCACGCGGCACGCGCACCCTGCATACTCCCTTCTAAAGCTGGAGGAAACTCGAACCCATATTTAAACATTAGGACCACAGCATATTCACAACAAGAGCTGTGAAACAATGCAGGAAATGACATAACAACATAAAGGTCTGCTGCACAAGAAAGCAAGAGATGAAAGCAAGCAAGGGTTGATGAGTCAGTGTGCTGCTCACTTCGTTCTGACACAGACTCACGGGCAGAGTCAGAAGAACACAGAGTCTGAAGCAGATGAGGCATGCTTCTGTTCACTAATGTGTATCTCACTATTGTATATGAATGCTTAATGCTTAGTACCACATACTGTGCCATATCCCACCATATCTTCCCCTAATCACCTCTAATCTTTTCTATTCTATTGCTTCTTTATCTATTTTTTTCTATTGTTAGTTCCAATCTTTTGACCAATTAATCTATTCAATTCAATTCAATTTATTAAAATTTCCCAAGAACAGTAGTAAAAAGCATTCACTACATGTCATACTGTGTATGAGTGTGCATGTGACAAATACAATTTGAAATAATTTATTTTCCTGATGCTCCACCAGGAACTGACAACTGATAAAAATCTGATATCGAATTAAAGGCGGGGTGTCCGATTTCTCTTAGCCGTTATTGATGTTCAAATCAATATTGGATTGCACATAGTCAGAAACAAATGTATTGTATAATGCAATGTGCCAAATGTGTAAATGTAAATATTTACAAAGGATTAAACCAAATTGCCTGTTCGTGACATTTGAATGTCATTTCTTACCTTAAAACCGAAACAGCTTTTCCTCACGGAAGGTCTGCATTCTGTAAAAATGAGCTAATAAAATATTTCAAATTCACATTTCATGTCTATTTTTTCTCATGTGGCAACTCAAGTAGCTGTGTAATAAGCAGGATAATGTATAAGCAGCCGGCTATTATCGCGAAATAAGCCCCTTCGGTGTGATACAAGACCCTCCGCTTTGCGGCTGCCTGTACATTATCACTTACTTATCCTGTATGTTATTGTTAATATACAGTATACTTGTGTACATTACATGGTGTTGTGACAGTAAAGTGAATACTTTATTAACTAGTTGTGACAGTTTTTGTGGGAAGAAAGCACATATTTCTTCAAAACATCCCTCACTCCCAAATTAAAACACCAGTTAGATGGTGCTTTTGTGGCTGAGGCAGATTAAAATAGCCCTGAAGGAAAGAAGCCTCAGAGCGTACACAAACTGAATATGAACAGACATCAGACATCTTAACAGATTAGAATCCTGACGCTAATTCACTAGTTTCTTTAGTCAGAAAAAAACATTTCTTCTGTTCCATTTCTAAAAACGGAACAAAGAGAAATGAGGGAACTAAAAAAGTCATTTCATCTCTATGTTGCTTTGATGTGAACAGACAGACATCACTTGAGTTATTTTTGTGCAAAGGCAAATGTAACTACACTTTACAGAACTATTTATCAAGTTGCCAAGTGGCATTTAGTTCTTAATATAAAGAAAAATAAACAGTTTTTCCCATGAGCGAGGATAAATACAGCACAGAGGTCTGCAGACCCTGTCAATCATACAGAAGCAAGAAGCAAGAGAAAAAGCTTTTGCTTCACTTATTCCTATAAGAAGCACACAAAAAAACAACACCAAACAAAAGCTTTGGACATATTTCAACACTCATTCTTTCACAGATGTCTGCTTACAACACTTACTGTATAAACACGTGCAGCTACCTGCTGGTACAATGTGATCTGGGTCCAATTTTTGTTCAGTTTCAAAATTTTGCACGCAGAAAAATGAACACACCTTGTATTCCTTGTATGCTCAACTTTTTAAAATTCACGTTCCTCAGCACTGAAACATGAATCTTCTCATTTACGATGATGCCTTGTCTTCTCCTGTTGGCACAAAACCACTCACCGCATGCTAAGTGAGCATTACCTCTTCTCTTTATACAGTAAGTTCATAAGTCCCCCCCAACACATGCATTCCATTATCCTCAGCCTTTGTCCATCTGTTCTTTGCTGTTTCATTTTTACCTCCTCCCTTCCACCTTCACTGCAGTGGCCTGTATACGTTACACTGGTTTCAGGCTTTCAAAGCGAGACATGGACTGCATTGACGTATAAGAGCCAGTAGGCAGTAACAAAAGCTCATTGCCTTCGATTGCGACTACCTGTCAATGGCCCAGGCGATTGTGTGAAGTTGCCTTGACATGTTTGAGGTTAAATGAAAGAGGATAAGATATTTGTTCTATTTATGTGTGCTCTATTTAAAGAAGCTGAAGACTATTTTATTCAACAGAGATGTAACCTCCACTCCACGGGCCATTTTTATGCATCATGCCTTGGTCGATATCTAATGCAGTATCATCTCTAACATTCATGTGCCAAACAGCAAGCTTCTCCATTTATCATGTCGTATGCATGCTCATACTAGATATTTGTATTTATATCACAATTGTTCTTAAGTGGCTTTTGGGTTTATATTGATCTGAAGATTTTAGCTGCTCAATATTTCATTTGCAATCTATCAGTCATGTCACAGAACTTACACATGATATACCACCAGTCACACCATTTATTTGAGTATTAATAGCGTTTTGTGGCAGAATTAGAACTGAATGTATGTGATTTTCTCTCAAAGAATTGATCACAATCACTGTTTGTTGAATCCAAAGCAACAGACATTGAAGTGAGATTGTCATCAATCCCATACATTCAATTCACATAAAAATGTGCCACAGAATGCTTCAACATATAACCATTCACACAAGTTAATGCGGAAGTTTTGTCCAAACATCTTGTAGGTCAACTTTCCTCATCTTTGCAACAACAGCATTCAAACTAGGGCAACCCGGACAAAGAAATGGAGCACCAACAACCACTTTTTGTAAAACACACGAAACACTGCAACTATGGTTAACAAATATGAAGTTCCTCACAATGAGCAAAGCAAAATCAAAGCAGTAACCTTGATTCGGGATATCAAAGGTACAAAGTAAGACTTTGCTGTAATTTCGCAGCACGTTTGCCAGTAACTTACTGTAGATTTAATGTACAATTTAGTTTTAAGCATAAACGTACCTACTTTATATATTTTTCTTTCATAAAACAAGACTAAATATCTTAGGTCACTTTTCTTGTTATGTAAATGTAACGTAATTTAGGTTTTAAATATTTTTTACAGAAAACAAGAGAAAAATGCTTAGGAAGAATGTCATTTTTTGCAGTATTGCTGTGCTAATGCCAGCCTCTTCTTGCTCATTTTGAATCTCAAAAGTGTTTGAATTTCGATTAAAGTAATTGAAAACAGTACTAATTGGAAAGTATATTAAGTAGTAATTAAAGCTACAGTAAGTTACTGGCAAACCTGCTGCAAAAACTACAGCAAAGTTTTACAGTGTAGGTCTATTTAGTTTTTTTTATGAGTAAACTGTAAAGCTATTGAATGGTATGAAGAAGTACAGAAAATGGTAACTGAAATGAGTTTATAGCACTATTAGGTTACTCAGCAAATGGTCAATTCAGCATACTGACCTGTAGATATTGTACATGTGCAACTACATTTGTAAAGAATTGTGAAGACCATATTTATAACGATCATTCTTTGAAAACACCACAGTTCAACAACTATATAGGTACAATGATTTCCCGTGTCTTCAATTTGATCCAAATACTGAGAAGAGCAGTTTAAAATAATCAATTGTACGTGGTTTTTAAGTCTAGTAAATGTGGGTGTTTCAAATGGGTCCCAGCGCAGTGTTACATTCTTAATCGCTCCGAAATGATGTAAACCCACACAACTGGGATCCTGGTTTGACGGTCATACGTAAACAGCCAATCAGAATCGAGCATAGATTTACGAACTCAATACACGGTCACAGGGCTGTCTGAGGCATGCGAGACTACAACTACCCCTCCTCTCCTCGTCCCACACCCAGCATTACTCGTGCACCTTGCGGTAGGAAGGAAAGGGTTCCCAAAGAAAATTTAGGCAGAGAGAGCACCCTTGAGCAACTCGGACCGGCAACTTCACACACAGCGCTCCGTGGTCCCTCAGAATGTGCCGGTCAGGTGTATAAAATAAAATGACCTTTACTGGTCACCTTCAGAGAGCGAATGGTCGTTAAGCAAAACCAACGCGAGAGAATACAGACAAACGAAACATTTCTTTTTGTTTTGTGAGTCTCGAAATGTTAATTGAATGAATAGCGCGGATGTCCTGCTCGTGAGGTTGGTGCGCCACTCGCATCCGGAACAAGCGCAATGCCCCCATCCGCAAGGTGACCAGTGTGGATACCAGTTTGAGAACTCCATATCTATACTCGAATAGAAATGCTATAGAAAAACAGTGCACTGTATAAACACAACATGAAAATATCAATAAATGGATCCTCACAACATCGCGGTTTGTAAATAGAATGAATTGTTAATTTTCTATTTAGGAAAATGTGAGAGCACTCAAAAAATTACAACTGGTAAACACATCACGATAAAAAAAAAACATAGACGACGTCTTTGTGAATCATATTCAAAACGTGGCATGACAGTGTAACTAAAATATTTGCGGCCAGAGCTTCAATGCAGTAGTTTTAGTGCATGACAGTTATCACTAATCATAAGAAAATGGCAAATGATCGGCATCTGCAAATCATGCAGGAACAATTTAACAGTAAAACAGAACGGTCTCCAAAAATATGCAATGAAAACTGTTACTATAGAAAGCACATTTCACATAGGTGTGAATACGAGGCACTCACCAGGCCATGCTCCAAGGACATTGCCGCGGTTTGCTGTGGAAAGGGAAAATCCTGGATGCGCTTCAGAGAAATACAGACGAGCGCATCGACAACGACTGAATTCACTCACTTGCTGTTATCAAGTCGTCCTCTATCACACAGGTGTTCAGTGGTGTATTTACTACGGATGGAGATTACGAATATAGGCTATAATAGTGCAGTTGTTGCCTGGTTAGATGGAGGATCCGCAGAGGGAAAAAATAGAGATGGAGACACCGAGATGACTGCCACGACCACTGTAAAAATGTATTACGCCCGTGGATATTTTATTACGCTTATTCTTCAAAGTGTAAATCAAAAGCGAGGTGAAGCAATATTTGGATTTTATATGCGATGTGTGATGAGTGCCCCCTCGCTGAGCTGCGCGCTGAGGACCGTGGACGCAGCATCCGCGCGGGCTGCTATGCGCGCGGATGGAGAGGACGGAAGGGAGGAGGAGGGGGTGGAGGGGGTTTGATTCACTCTCTCTCCCCCCACCCCAGCCTCCGCTTCATCGCTCAAATCCCTCCCACTCTGCTCCGTTACAGTGCGATCACGTCAGCTCACGCACACATGCTATACCCAGAACAGATAGTGTCGTGTGCGCCTTATCGACAATGAAATTTAGGACCAGGAGGGCAAACGTTGCAGGATGCAGGAGGCGCAGAGCATCCTTGACACGCAATGTTTACTCTGAAGGTCATGCGTATGTGCAGAATTTGCACGCATAGATATTAATTATGTTGTGATACATACATTATGCATGAGAGCTCAACACCAGATGCAAACTACAGGCTTTTTTCAAGCATCAACTGGTACGCAAATAAGTTGATAAACACCGTAGACCAGTTTACTGTACAGTTGTGATTATTATAAAAGTTATATCTCGCTGAGCAAAGTCGTTTTTTTCACCAAGACAACTGTGCATCAGATTAAAACCAGGACTGAAATCCTCTCCATGTCCCGATCAGTCTGGCTTTCCCATTGTTTTCAATTCATAAATTCAGACGCCCCATCACACCCACGCAGGTGTAATCTTCTGCCTGTCTCCAAGCATACAGGGCTCAAATCTAATAGCCCTAATGCAGGAGGCCTTTCAGACCAACGAAAGAAAGCTTTTATGTGCCGACGAGTGCTCAAGTGAGCCTCTCCTTCATATGCAAACACACACACGCGCTAAATGCTCTTCGCCAGATGTTTTTAGGAAATACCACATTTTTTTAAGATAGGTTAGGTCTTTTCTACAGTTTTTAGACTTACTTAATCAACATGAACAAACCATGTTTTATTCCATGTCCTTCCTTGCATACAAAAAGAACATGCATGCGCTCTTATCTTAACACTGGAACTGTTCCTATTGCAACACACTGGCTGCTCACACTGAAATATTTGTTAGGCACATCCTGTAAAGTAAAGAGAAAGTTTCAGATGAGTAGTTGTATCTATAATTCAGAGGTGAGGGTTTAGGAGATGGCTGTTCCTTAGGGAGCTCCATGCATTAGCCCTGCAGGTAGTGCATCTTCTGTAAACCCAAGCCAAGAGATGGTGTCTCGCTGTCAGTCAAAACGCAATCCGCCCAATCACGTGTTACATCTCGCTACCCGAGTGTCTATAAACACCAAGCCATATCTCTAAAAAAATTATTCTGTTGCATCTGAAGGCTCTGTGTTCATTGATGAAGATTAGATTAAAACTGAAATCACCATTTCACAGCTATATCAGCAGAAAGATTTCGCTTGCAGCACTCATGGACACGCACCTACCCATTTTTGGGGTACCTAGATTTAACATCCCTATCTTTCCTCTGCTGTTGTTCTGTAATTACACATGTACACATTAGAACACTTTTATTTATCTTTTCTTAAACACCCACTAAATTGAACATCAATAGACTGATTTGGCTGCAGTCCCAATGTTGACTTTGGTTCAGATTTCAAGACTACAAAAACTACTCTTTGGTCTGCAAAACATATTGCTGTACTTCCGTTATTTTTTAAGTCTTACACAGAGCAAGCCAAAGGAGGTATTTAGTGTGGAGAACATTTTTGATTTACAGTAGAACAACCTTGAATGGGAGAATAGAGAGCTGAGCGTGATCTGTAAAGTGTCTGAGAGATGAGAGACTTGAAGAGGAGGACTCCAATGATGTAAGGTAGCTTGCTTTCACTTGATACAGTGCGGATAAAATCTAGCAATGGGGGACACAGATTTAAAGTCAAGAGACTAGAGAGATGCAAAGGGAGGACGGTTTGAGTCGCAATCAATCCTGTCCTTCCTATTCCCAGCACTGTATCCCATAGTGAGGGCCATGCTGATGTTTTATTGATGGAAGAGAATCCGGCTGCACATGTACCCTCTCCATTATTCATGATGCCCAGCATTAGGGCCTGCCTGCTGAGAGATGTGTGTGTTTGTGCGTACATACGTGTTTGTGTGCGGAGAAGGAAAGTGAAGCAGGAATGTTTAAATACGACTTGCATAAAGGGAGTTATTCATCTGCATTGCATTAAATTATAGTGTGACTATTCATAACTAACACAATTCACGCAAAGACGTCGTGATGATTGTAATATTTTATAAGATGTATGCCGGTTTCACAGACTTAAGGCTTAAGACTAGACCCAGACTAAAATGAAAGTTTGAGCTGTCTTAACTGAAAATAAATTGCCCTGACATAACTTTAAATATGTAATTGCCATTGCTTTGTCTGAAGATGCACACCAGTAATGTTTTTGTCTATGGCATTTTAATAGAAGTGACTTAAATATACTAATTTAACAAAATCATAGTCCTGGCTTAAGCTAAGCCTTGTCTATGAAACCAGGCCGTAGTGCATGCATGGGCAACTTATAACACACCAAAGACACAGAAAAATACGTATTGCGCAATATGACAACTTTAATATAGAATATGGCTACAGAATATTAATCAGTTTGTTCAATTCGAGAATCGAAATGCTTCATGCCTGTCAACACAATTTTCAGTTGCACGCTATAGGGGAAACAGTGTGTTAACATGTTAGCAAGGACTAATTTAGTAAATCATGACTAAATAGTAGTTTTTTCCGACTGTAATTATCTTACGTGCTGAGGTTGACAGGTGCAATATAATGGAGTCTCACATTTGTATGTTTCAAAGGCTCCCTCTACAATAGCAGTTTCCATAGTAACTTATTAAGAACCACTCTAAAGAAATGTCCTGACATAACTAGAACCAGAAATTTGAGGTAGAACATCACAGATCAGAAAAATAGCAAAGAAAGGCTATTTATTGGTGCTGTTTAAACAAGGCTTCAGTAAAAAAACAGTTTTGAAAGACAGACTTTAAAACAAAATCTGCTCATGTCGGAGATCAATTTAAAGTAATAAGCTATGATGTAGTCTGACCTCTAATAAAATTCCAATACTTTGCATCATACCACAGTAATTCTGTTTCCTATTGGGACAAGTTCTGTAGGGAAAGAGAGAAAGTAATTAAAATATAAAATAGCAACAGCCCAGATCCTGTCATAAGTCAGCTACGGAGACTGACTGGCATTACTTTTGTTTCATTCTACCTTCAACCAGCAACTCCATCTCTTGTTACTCATCTCCCTCTATTTTAGGGGAAAAATAGCACAAGGTAGGAAGAAGAAAGTAGGTCGGTGCCTAGTAATTGATTGATGCGCTGTGGCTAAAGTCTGTTTTTCACACCGCCACGCTTCTCCATCCATACCCTAAATCTAAATTCTCCTCATCATCCTCCAGCAAACACAGTCATTCCTGGAGAGGCTTTTGAAACCGTGACGCTTTGTGATGTAATTACGAGATTAGAGCTCATTAGGTTCACAACACAACATCAGGTGATGCAGGATCCGTCTTGTGTAAAACCATCATCAGGCCTCAGGCAGTTAGACAGGAATACTGACAGCGGGGAATCTTGGCTGCCACATCAGTTTTAATACCTGTTTATTTCCTTTCTCTTAGGTACACTTGGCCTCCATGTCGTAGAGCTGCAGCAATTCATTCATGATGGTCTCAATCTCATCCTTGGTGATGTCTGAACAAAAAACCTGCAGAAAAATGAAAGAATACAGCCTTGATGAAGATCCCACACCTTTGAACGAACTCTTGCAGTTCATTTAATTGGCGTAGACTAAACGATTTAGTCATATTACACTTTTTGGTGTAATGCAAAAGAGTCTAATATCAAATTTCTATTCTAAAGCCCGTGTTATATCATTTTTAACAGAAAACCTAAGAAGGGTGAGAAAGGTGATGTCAGTCTAAAGCAGATGGTGGGGCACAGTGTGTTTAATGAATTTCATAATAGTACTAAAAGCCTGTTAGTCTCAGTCTCAGGCTACCCACCCACAGACTGCTCACAGTTCAATCTCTGACTGAACGTTGCATACCGAACATGAAAAAGTGTCTGAAATAACCAGTTCGAATGTGATTGGCTGGCTTGATGCAAATTCTAGGAATAAGGGCACACAGGCTTCTCATTATTCGCATAATGTTTACAGGGTACCAGACAGAAGACAACAAGTGCTTTTGAGGAAGATCTTATGAAAGAATTTGCCAAAGTTTGCCATGTTAGTAAAACTAATATTTGAAAAATAAGTAGAGATTTGTTTAAGAAATAAGAGCACATAAACCTTTTTTCTTTAAAGGAAAAAGATGGGGGATATAAAACACACCATAAGGTCAACATATAACAGGTTTCATAAACATTTTTTAAAATAAAATGCCTGCTGTTTTAAGGTTTACAGCCCGATGTGACATACATGTCACCACAATGTCTTCATAACTTGTTATACATGAATTCGGACAGTCTATGAATCCTATGAGTCATGCCATTTCCCCCCCATGCTGGTTAGCAATTTATTATTGTGGTATTATAAAGGTCGAATGTGTACATTTTATGAAGGATCTATTGACAAAAATGCAATTTAATACATACTAATGTTTTAGAGGTGTATGAAGACCTTACATAATGAATCGTTATGTTTTTATTACCTCAGAATGAGCTATTTCTATAACATACACCACGGTTCCTCTTGCATGGAATTTTCCATGCTGTTTCTACAGTAGCCCTAAACGGACAGACTGCTCTACAAAGCACGTTTCGTAAATACGTTATCTCCTTCAGCAAAGAAGCGAAGACATGACACCATCTTAGTTTTGTCTCAGCCACCGTAGTGCTTCGAAATAAATCAACCCCCAAACATGTAATTTTACATGTTTACATGTCAGTCTCTTAGTGTTTAAAGGGGTCATATGGCGCGTGTTTTTCTGTGTCTTTGGTGTGTTATAAGTTGCCCATGCATGTATTAGACACGTAAAATTGCAAAAACGAAAGTGTCGGAACAAAAGATGCATTCTATCTAAAAGCGAATGCTCACCCAGGACCTGCCTGAAACGCCTCGTGTAACCACACCCCCACAAATCTACGTCAGTTCGTGGTATGATTTGACTAAGACCACCCAAATGTATACGCAAGTAAGGTGGGCGTTCCTGTCAGTACAATTGCTTTGGAACCTGATGTTCCAAATATGGTAAGAGGCGTCACATTTCCCTCACACGCTTGCAGTATTCGACCAATCACTACACACTGGTTAACTGGCCAATCATAGCACACCTCGCTTTTCAGAGCCATGAGCTTTGTAAAAAATCTGTGCGTTTCAGAGAGGCGGGGCAAAGAGGAGATACAAACATGCACCGTATAAACCGAAAATACAGCGTTTTTGAACCTTAAATCGTGTATACACATTGCATTACATCTAAAACAAACCATAATTAGGGCTGTCACGATTATGAAATTTGGCTGATGATTAATTGTCTAGTAAATCATTGCGAATATGACGATTAATTGTCTGTTTTAGGGCTTTGGCGATTATGGCGATTAATTGTCTGTTTTAGAGCTTTGACATTTAATTCTCATACATTTTTGATTCAGCTTTGAAACGACCATATTGGTCTGATTATAAAAAATATGTTTTTTTTCTTGGAAATACATCGGAAAATATTGGTTTATCATATATTTAAGGTTTAGGCTTTTGCCTGTCAATAATACAAGCGCCAAATACTTGTAAATTAAGTAAATTGATCAGGAGTGAATTGAAGCCACCATTAAAATGCTATCAGTCATAGAAAAGCTTCTAGTCTTGTTTTTTTCTCACTTACAAGACTACAATAAGATTTTACTTCTATGTTAATGAAATTTTGGTAGACTGGTTTTCACACTGAGATTATCTTAAATAATATTAAATTGTACTGCAGGTTATTTTTATGGTATATGCTTTAGTTTTTATTGTCTTGTGTTGGTACATTTTACAAGTATTACAATGCTTTAGTTACAATAAATACACTAAAATATGTAAAATGCAGGCACTACAGCCCCCCCCTAGTGTCTTCTATAGAGATGTGCAATAATTGCGATGATCTGAAACCATCGCGATGAGGCCAAACAATCGCGATGAGACGATTATTTAATAATCGTGACAGCCCTAACCATAATATTAGTTTTAGCCGTGTCATATGACCCCTTTAAGCAGGCAGTTCTTTTCCTGAATAAGCTGCATTGTGGTCCTTATGTTAAAGTCTTAAGTCTGACTATAATGGCCTCTATAAGGCGGCACAGAAACCGAATCTGAAGTGGCATAAAACCACGAAAATGTGTATTTACACTGACCGTTAATGCGGCTCTAAAGCGTCATAAATGCATTTACACAGGAATTAAAATTATGCAAAATAATGCTGAACATAACCACAAAAGCACAGTTCTAACAATATGCAAATAAAATAATGTCTTAAAATTTAAACTTTAAATTAAACGATATAAACTCCCAGAAAAATACTGACACTAATATTAACAATGCATACTTTGGATAAAAGCAATATTAGGCTATAAATGCAACATTTTAAATGAATTTCCTAGCTAACAAACACTCCATAGAAATTTGTTATTAGCGGGCACCTCACCGCATATTGAAAGACACCAAAAGTTGTTTTAAAGAGCCTGAAAGTCACTGTCGACCAGGTAAATGAACAGTTCCGGTGTTACTGCAAATGTAACCAGAACATTGTCGTGTATGAAATATTGTCCTCAATGAGATGAGTTTGGAAATATAACGACAAAATCCTTCATTTCAATCCTAGCCCGATGAGACCCAAATAATTTACGCTCCTAGGGCCGGGCATCTGTGCACAAGCGCTACAGTCCCCACTCCTACTGTCCTCACTTTACGATCTGGACCGAAGCACACTTACATTATTATGATGCGCCTGTTTTGAGGTAAGAGAAGCACACACTCTCTCATCACAATAGAGTAATGTTAAGTTTGTGATTTATTATGTGGTCGACTTCATGTGCGTGTTGCGCAGACCCATCCGCTTAAGTAACACGAGAGGCTATTCAAATAACTCCTGCGGTACTCTGCAGCACTGCATAATGTCCGACAAACCTAATATTTGAAGCAGTTTGAGACGCGGTAACACAGGTCTGCATGTGATCGTGTCCCACGTATCGGAAGGTTTTTATGTCCAAATAAAAGAAATCTGCTGAGTCACAAACAATCATACTCCAAACTTTTTTCTAAATTAACTTTAAAAAGAAACGAAATGGAATAAATTTAATTTGCCATTAAAAAATAATCAAAACTATTTTAATGGCTGAAAACAGTCTCAAAATGTACATCATGCTTTCATTTACATTTATGCATTTGGCAGATGCTCTTACCCAAAGCGATTTAGATTGCATCATACTATACATTTTGATTCTGAGTATGTGCAATCCCTGGGATCAAACCCATGACTCTGACATTGTTAGCGCCATACTCACTGAGCTACAGGAATCATGCATTCAAAATGTGCCACAGCCTGCCTGAGTAAACAGCCGCAGCAGAAACAAAAATACTCCAAACATTTTTCCTCAATAAAACATTTTATGAAGAAATGAAACGAAAAATGCATGTTTGAATTATTTTAAAAAATCTGCGTTGTTATTATTTTCCTAAAACAAATGTTGCTGTTTTTGGCTTCATACTCACTCTCTTGCTTCCTGCTGAAATGGCAATGAATGACGTAGTTTAGAGCGGCTTTAATGCGCCTTCATTCTACAAAAAATATTATTTTACTTAATACTAAATACAAACTAAAAAAATCTTAGAAATTCTTAAAAAGACACAAAATCCTAGGATTCCAAAGCAAAGCATGTAGCTGGGCAAGTTCCCTGAGTTTTGAAATGCTTCTCAATTCTTTTCAAATATTAGGGAACACAACTTGGAGAACAATGCTATTTCTCTCAGACCAAGCAGAAACCATTAAGTGCCCCTATTGCCATGGGAACAACTTGCTGCAATCTAAAGGTTACTGCAATTGTTGCTCTGTCGATGCCTGATCTGTCCCTAGAACCAAACTAGTGAACATTTATTCTCAGTGACTCGCATGAAATGCTGCCTGGAGATTTTATGAAACCTTTTAACATACCTGCCACCACTCTAGTTCACCCCTGGGAAGCTGCATGCCATACGTCTGAAGAGAGAGATAGAGGCAGGTGACAGCGAGGTGTTGAGGCTTATGTCGGACACACATAGAACCATGGTAACTGTCTTTTAACACAGCCAAGGCTGTTTCAGCAATTGGAGTTCGAGACCATGCGTGGCGATTCAACAGACTCCTTACAGAGAGAAGGTAGTGCAGCAGGTACTGAAGGGACAAACAACATTATGTTTATTAGAAGAGGCAAAATACAAACATGTATAGTTTAGAAGCATACTGAAGTTGCCAGACAAATGTTTGTAAAATGACCCATCAAGTTGCTTGATAAGATTTGAAGATACAATTTTGCGTTTATGGTTTCTTTAAATCAAAGAAAATCTGACTAGGCACATCAAAATTTTTGTGAACATCTTGGTTGGAAACAATTGAACATATAGGTAAACTCCTAATATTAGAAATAATTAACACATGATTATCTTAGGAATAATATATAAGCAGGAATAACTACAATAAGTTCTGCGTGGATCACAAACTTTACTTCACGCAAGTCTGCCCTACACCCAAAACATTGCTTATCAAACAAAATACAAAAAAGCAGTAAAGACGACAAAGAAGATATGCAATTCAGTCATTACCTTGTGTGGATGCTCAAAGCACACTTGAAAGTTAAGCTGTCGGAGAATGAGGAGCTCGCATTGAACTATACTGTCTCTCAACTCCCAAAACTTTCCATCCAGTTCCAATGGATCACTTTCTGGATGAAAATACCTGAAACACAAGAAAAAAGAAAGGGGGAGCTACTACGTGTCATCTCAGAAAAGTTAATTGCAATAAACTGACACTTGATATCTTATACCTGTGACAGACATTTATGATATCTCTTGTTCTGAGATGTTGTTCTTCTACTTTGCCAGCGAGATAAATTGCAGACATGGCCACTAGGTAAGGCTCATAGACCTGCAAACTTGCAGACTGGAAGAACTTGTGATACAGCACACATGCTGTAGCCATTGGCACAGATCTCATGCCTAATTTTACACCTGTACATATGAAAACACATTAGATGCCTTCCGTATGAAAATTTATGTCATGGAAATATGTCATTTGATAAGATACGAAAGAGCAAACACTACAGCATCCTTGCAAATCTGACAATTTGTTGAGTGACTTTACCTGTTTCGACAATAAACCGGCAGACTCTGAAATGTTTTTTTGATTCATCTTCAGTAATGCTCTCTCTCGCCTCATTGTCAGCTCCAGATGTTGACGCCTGCATGTCATTCACAAAAGCGGTGAATATAGCGTTAAAAAGCTGACCAAACGCTTGCACTTGCAAACGCTACGTCGTCTATTTAAAAGTTAAACTACAGACAGATGCTAGTTCAACAGAATACTGGAGAAAACTGTTTATTTACAAAGGTGTCAATCAATGTATACTAGTTGTATTTATGTTAATAATGTAATTGTTGAGTGAAGTCGTCTGTCCTAAAATACAACGTTGTAAATGTTCTACGTTCCGGGTCTTCTTCATTGCTGTGCAACGCAGCGCTCGATTCGTCCACAGCGCCCTCTACGCACTGGAAGACACCTTCATTACACAATGAATACAATATTATTTATTAAACAAAATATTTAGTTTTTTTATATTATAGATAATATAACAGGTTTTAAAAATTTGGTTATGACAAGGCTCAAACAACATAAGTAAATTCTTATGTGAACGTGTGATTTTCCCTGACTTTGAGGGGTTGCTAGGAGACCACAGCCAACAAACTCGAGCTGCAACATGTCGACTGGTTACTCAGCCAACCAGGTACCTACAGTAAATTGTATTTATTCTGTGGTAACATATGTATTTTATTATTGAATCATATTTTAATAATTATGTGTGCAGTATGAAAGCGCCTTTAAGTCGCAAAAGCTCCAGAACTGGACAATTCCAAAACATTTCAAAGAGGTAACAGTATCGTATTTGCTCATATTGCTATTATCTCAATGTCAACCTCATCATCTACAAATGAAGAGTTTGGTTCCAAAATGAGATAACTCCGTTTTAAACATTTTTCAAAAACATGTTTTTTATTATGTTATCATGTTTTTATTGTGTTTTATTGTGTTAATTAGCTGTATTTTTTGTTATTATGGCTTAAATCAAAACAAACTAACTGCAGTTTGATTGATATTAATTGAAATGCACAACAAAAAAACATGAATTTTGAAAAAAGTTAGATGTTAGAAAATCTAAAATATTCTTGGCTTGAGGCTTCACAAACTTATTTTATTTAATGATGCATGTTTTGGACAAATTGCTACATGCCTACTGTACTGTATACATGTAATTGGCCTATTTACTGCCTTTTTACTCCAGAGACCGTCTGCAGCGGATGGCTACACCACATTTATAGTGACAGACCGCGGCCACCTTCTGCCTGGTGTAAAAACAAAGGTTTGCATTATTATTTGCACGAGTTGCATATAAAGGATTTAAATTTGCTTATCTTTTTACTGGCCTTTTTACTGGTGTGTCCAAATGACATATTTGACATATATCTATATTGTATATTGTGTTTTTGCTGTTTTGTACATTGCCTATTTCTATATTATTGTATATATATATATTTTTTTATCATCTGTGTTCTGTCCTGTTGCTGTCTTTCTGTTGCACTGTGGAGCTTCTGTCACTATAACAAATTCCTCGTATGTGGAAACATACTTGGCCAATAAAGCTCATTCTATTCTATTCTATTCAGTAAGAGTTTTGCTCTTAGATCTTATTGTAAATGTAATTGAACATTATTTCATTGTCAGATGGGAAGTGCATGGCCATCAGTCCAGGGCACATGGGATTTACCACACCATTTCTCCCCTGTTTATGTTAACCCCACTGCCCGCTCACAAGAGGGCCTAGATCGCCTCAGGACCTTGCGAAAGACGAAATCTGCAACAAGTCAGGCTCCAAAGGCCTCTCAAAACATGGTAAGGATTTAATATCATTCATTTCTCCCATGTTGTCATTTGGTCCTGCTGTTGTCTTATGTCCATATGTTACATATAAATGATCCTGACTAATAATTATTTTTATAGGATAACCAAAATGTGAGCCAGCCTGCTAAAGAGTCGCAAATACCTGAGAGCCAAGATGGGCCAGAGATTCACACAGAGCAACCCAGACCCAATTCACAGCAAAACCAAGCCAAGTCTAGACCAACAAGCCAGTCTGGTCAACAAGTCCAGCCCGAACAGGTAAACGTTCAGGAAAACCAGGCCCAATCTAGACCGGCAAGTCAACACAGCCACCCGACACGGTCCAGACCGATCATTCAGCAAAGCTTACGACAAACTTAAGACCACAAACCCAGTACAGCAGACCAGCATCGCAGCAGACACATCACCTGAATAATCACATATCCCCTTCTTCATAATGTTTTGTATCTATTTTTCTTCTTCAAAAACAGGGTTACTTCATGGATATTTGTGTTTCTGTTGATTTACAGCTGTGCTTAGCTCTTCCATTTGCATTACAATGTCCGTGTGGATCTGAACACATTAACTAAATTGTTTCAATGAAGATTAGTCTTACTAAATTGGTTTTGTAATGGAATCTACTCAGATGAAATGCTGCCATGATGCAGTGATAAGTATCCTAAGAAAATATACCCATTTCACTTTCATAATGCTTTAATATCTGCATTTTAATAATATTCTGAAGCGATGAGAACAACATGAGATATTTTTCATATCCTTTATTTGCTGAAATAATTTAATGCACTGACATATCTGTAGTCCCACTAGAACACAGCATCAGCAAGATTCACTAGTTATCGGTTTGTCTTTTTGGTGCTCGAAATCAAATGAGGGATTTTAAGACAAGCAGAACTGTAAGCTTGAGGAATTGAAGATGAACTTACAGTAAGAGTGGGTCCTGTAAGTCAATTACATAATCAAAGCTTGTACTTAGTATAACTGTGTTCTACTCTGTTGATAAATATAAAACAGTTGCATGGTCACAATGTTACAATGCTGTGTACTGTGTTTATTCACAATCAGGGGTAATTGCACGGTACCTGACAGAAGTCAGATTTAAAACTATTACACAACTGTGATACTAGCAGAGGTTTAAACTGGAGATCTGTTATGAGTAACCTTTAGCAACATTATGAAATCTTTATAAAATCAACAGTCACCAGTCCAAATACACAATCACATAATTTTCTAACATAAAATGTCAAAAAAATAAACACAATCCTTAACATAAATCAGAGTAGATCATCACAGAGTAGATTTCATATAGAGACTTTTATGTATTAACGTAGTTTAACACTTCTACCAAATTTCTGATAAAAAACTATGTATTAAATATATACTATATATACTCTATACATGGGTGAAATATTAGTATAGTTTTCCTTGCCACATGCAACATTTCATATTATCATCTTGAATTATTTAAACAACTATAGCGACAAATAATATATCCATCACTTAGTTAAAAGTATGTAGTAAAAGGCATGAGGACCAAAAAAATCACTGTATTTTAATATAACCAGTATGAACATTTAAAGCAATGCATTAAAATCTAGATTGCAGCCTGGTTGTGTGAATTTTAAAATATTGTGACTGGATTTTATTTCTATAGAAATTCTAGTAAAGCCAGTTTAGACTTAGTTACCGCAACTTTTAAATATGTGATTGCGTGTCAAATGTCAACGACATTAAAAATTAATCAGGGGGTCTATTAAATACAATATAATGTGGAGCATAATATTTACCTAAAAAATATTTTACAGGAAAAATGTCTTATATCTTTGTTTTTCCAACAAGCTTATGTTAATGATTGTATACAAGAGTGGAGTTCATTTTATCCAATCAAATCCAATACAATCCAACAACTTTTTGACTAACAAATGGGAACATGAAACTCGCCTGCACCAATTGACTCCTTAATATGTCAACTAACACCTTATACTAAAGTCACACTAAACCTAAACAAATCTATTCGATTTAACAGAAATATATCCATATGTATTACATATGTAATGCCTAAAATAAAAGAACAGTAAGCTATAAGATTTATAAATATATACTCCATATTAAATGCTTATCCAAGTGATTGTCTACAACCAAAACTTATACCAACAAAGGCACCACACAATACCTAAAGAATATTGTCCTCTATAATAAAATAAGTACCTAAGCAGCTCAAAAAGAAAACAAACCAGTGCTTACTACTCAAGATCAAACCTTCCTAACTAAAATAGAAAATAAAGGTTTATTCAGTACGACCAAAATTAGACCACAGTGATACAAGTCTGCTCAAGCGCCAAATCACAAAGCAACATATCCTGATTAAAAAGAGAAAAAAAAACATGAATATGTGGACTAAGCATAACACTCTAGCGTTATTTATGTATTCATACCAGTGATGTGATGTTTTAACTGAGTTATGACATGTTGATAAGAGACTGGTTCAAGGGCAAGAAAAGGCACAGAAAAACAGACCCACACAGTGGGGTGAAGAACAGCAGCTGGCAGCAGATTGGCTCAAAAAATACACAGGACTGTATGCTGCTAGGTCGCTGTTGAGGCCATTTGCAGCTCCGCCTCCTCTCAGATACGACTTCTCCAGCAGAGAGATATTCAGCGAATGATTGCAGCCTTGTGCAAATGTCACCAATATCAGTATTTTGTCAGACATTCAGAAGAGGCTGAACAGTTTGCTCGACACTATTCCAGACGTGAACTTATCTGCCTATAGTGGTTTACTATATAAAATGTATGTGATAATAAAGAGCAAGCTCCATTATTGAATCACCCTGTGTTGCCTTTCCTGTAGATCATCAACGTCATCCTACATCTTTCGTAGCAGCTTTCTAAACACCATTCGTACTTTCATTGTTGGCCTTTAAGTGGGTATTTTCTACTTTTGTAGCATCAGTGTTGACCACACCCCGTTTTAAAGTCTTTATCTTATTGGTTGGGGCAGGTTGGTGATGCTTTGAGTTTGGGACTGAAGTCTTTAAAGGGGGATAGTGTGGATCATCCCCAATATCCACCGACAAATTAGTGTATAATGGCTCAAACTCTTTGGACAGGAGCTTGTAAGTCAGCGAATTCAGTCCGTCCAATCGCCAGCTCAGCCTTGTGCGCTTAAGCAAGTCAAACCTAGAAGAATGAAAAGCAGTTGACTATAAAAAAACAGATACAGACAAGAATCAAGAATTTGTGATATGGCAACAGAAGAGGTCATGTGACATTACCTTCTAGGGTTCTGCTCATTCCCCTGATCTCCTTTATGTCTGATCATATTATAATGACCAATAGACGAAGGGGGGCGCATTATCTTCATGCCAGAAAGACGCACTCTGAAAGAAAAACCACAGGCCAAGTAGAAATAGTAATATAAAGAAAAACATCCAGAAGTATGGTATGAAGTATAAAAAGACAACACAGAACACAGAAAAAAGTGTGCAGCATGACGCAAAGCAGAAAAGCATTTACAGCATCTGCATGGTGGACCAAATGGATGTGCACTAACAAGATTAAAAATAGTGTTGAGGATTTGCATGCGTTTGTGAACGTTTTTAAAGAGTAACTATTACAATGTCCTTAAAATTACATTTCATGCAGTGTAATGTTGCTGTGTGTGAATGTAAGCAGTCTGCCAAGTTATACAGCCGTAAGTGAATGAATAACAAAGTTAAAGCGGCCTTAACACACACGGTTTCTGCCAATCTTATATTAATCTTCAGTACCTATAGAGCAGTATTGCATACTTCGTATCTTCGAAGAGTATTTAGTTTGATCACATTTATAAAAGATAGATACAGCTGTACGATTATTTCCGAAAGCATACAGCACATGCGGGGGGGAGGAGAAGGCTGAACTAAAGCACGTGCGAACCCATTGCCAACAAAACACAGACATCAGTTTCGCTCACCACATGCGGTTCATGTCCGGCATCATTTAGCGCTGGGACGGCTCCATATATCAGTTTCAAAAGATCTCCAAATCCAGCGTTATATCCACCGTTTATATAACATTCATCACCCAAATGCAGTGAACAAACAAACACCTGAACTTCGCGAACGTATGCTCTCACTCTCTCAAAGTGAAAGTGACATCTGCGCATGCTCCTTCTCCTACTCTCCTTGCTGCCGCATGGGCGTGCCGCGTGCTTTTCCAGGAGAATTGTCCAATAAGGGACTAAGAAAAATAGTTACGAAACAGTTTTATATGTTCGAAAAAAACTTTCCGAAACCTGTACGATCGCTGGGGGTGTGTATCCAGCACAGAAATACTACGTAATACGCCAAACTCGTTTTTTGACAAGTTGACCATGTTAAGCATGAGAAGACAGCATGTTTAACATTGCAAAGAAGTCAGAATGCATGACACACCCCTTTAAAAAAGGAGTCGACCCTGTATCATGAGAACGAGTCATCTGTCGTTCTAATTTCAGTTCCGGGTCAGATTTGCGTCACTCGGTGTAATGCCCGCCTATGTTCCATTTGCGACGCTGTACGCGGTAGACCAATCACAGCAGACTAGACCATCTGACCAATCAGATCGGAGTAGGCTGACAGAAAGGAGGGGATTAGACAGATGAATCGCCGAACGAATCATTGAGAGTCAGTCAAGAAGTAAGGTAATAATAACTGCCTATTATTAGAAAATGAAAGTGTTTTTACACCTTGCAAGTAAACTTGTTGGACACTCCATAAACCAAAGTAGGACCTTAACAATCACAAAATTTGACTCGACTTGAAAATATTTACTCTTTAAAACATAAAACCACAAAAAGGTACAACTAAACTACATGAAAGACCAAATATAGTAAGGTAAAATTAGAAAACCTGGTTGGGCCTTGTCATCCTTAAACGGGTGGTTCACCTAAAAATGAAAATTCTGTCAACATTAACTCACCCTCTAGTCACTTCAAACCTGTATGACTTTCTTCCTTCTGCAGAACACAAAAGAAGATATTTTGAAGGATGCCGGAAACCGAACAACGGCGGTTCCCATTCATTTGTATTGTACAGACACAAAACCACTGCAAATCAATGGGTACCACCGTTGTTCGGTTGGAAACATTCTTCAAAATATCTTTTGTGTTTTGCAGACGAAAGTCATACAGGTTTGAAATGACAAGAGGGTGAGCAAATGATGAAAGATTTTTCATCCCTTTTAGGGTGTAAAACTCGTGTAGGGCAAAGAACTAACCACAAAGAAAGTGCGTTTTAAATCCTCAACACTATAAACAAACAACTAAACCTGACCCATTTTGGATTAAAGGCTTCAACAACTTTGCATTCCCTACAGTACAGTACAGTACAGTTTCTCATTGCCACAAAAACAAAATTGAATTTGTAATCAAATGGTAATAATCACTGAAGTTATACTGAAAGCTATACGGTTTGAAGCCTTGAGTCCAAAGTGGTGATTCATGCATGTACTTACTGATCCCTCCTGTGGTTACGTGGGGGAGGGCATGAGGGATACATGGATGTAATGAAAATGAGACAAGAGAAATGCGAATGTGAACTGCAAAAAGAAAGATGAAGGAGAGCCAACAGACATGCGACACAAATGCATGACACAATGCAATGTTGATGTATTCTCACCGAGCTGCAATGTCATCGTCTTCTCCTCCCCAGCCCCAGTATTGGTTGGGGAAGCCGTTCATTTTGAGGTACTGCTCTGGTGTTACGGCAGATACTCCTCCGAAGTATTGAGAGTACGGAAGCCTGCGTTGAAGAGGCGCAGAGAAAATAACCTTCCATCATCAATAATTCCATCAGATGTGTCATAACATCCACTGCAACTCAATGCTAGTACCTCTGCATTACAACATAACAGACATTTATAGAGGTAGATGCAGACCTGGTCCTCCTATTGTTTTTTTTGCAATTCGAAAAGCGGCACATTTGACTCAATACTGATTAAAATGGCAAGTTTGAATTTTTTTTGTTTTTATGTTGCATTCTTGACATAAGCTACAGTACATATTGTCAACACCTCAATTACTGTATACTCTGTAGTTCTATTATGTAATACATTTTGGTAAGACAGCCTTTCGTCCTCAACTCTCTGTATATCTAACCAAGGACCAACTCACAGTGTCTAAATGCTTTACAGCCCTCAGTGAATTTATCATAGAGGTCCTGATGATTCTCTCAGCCTTGGTGGACTGAATATATGGGTTGTTTTCCTTGCAATGTTCTTTTTCCAAGAAAATGTTTATACCTAGGTGGACAATGTGACTGCAGACAACAAACTCATGGTTTTTAAACTTTTTTGTTGAAAGGCCCCCCATGTGTGGGTCGCATTGCTTTGTGCCTCGCCAAATAAAGACTTATGATCTTAACTTAGAATTTTAATTAAACCAAAGACATATTCAATAATACAATGATGGAACATCAATAATTTTGGTTGGTGGTCTTATTTTTCTGTTAAATAAATTTCTATATTTCATAAAATGCCACAAAAACCTAGACCCATCTTGGGGCCCCCCAGTTTGAGAACCACTTGTTTATAGGACCAGACCCATGAATTACCTGTACACCTTTGTCTGAACTGATAATGAATAATAGACATTTATGAACTGTTATCTATTGTACCATGCACGAAATACACATTTTTTTCTTTTCTTTTTATCGAAAACAAGGAATAGAAGATCATCATGGGCATGAAATAAAAAGTCTAAAAGTTTTAAACGTCATATTCAGGAGGGTAATCAGTAAAACTTGAAACAGTAAAAAAGAATGTTTTGCAAATACTTGTATACTTTTTCATTCAATATAATGTTCAACGTGCTTTTCATTCGGTTTAATATTCAGTATTTAATAGTTATATTTACTGAATTTAAAGAAATAGTTCACCCAAAAATGAAAATTCTGCTATCATTTACTCTCCCTCAAGTTATCCAAATCTGTATAAATGTCAAATGTCAAATCTGTATAAAAGTCAATGGTGGCCAAAAACTGTTTGGTTACAAGCATTCTTCCAAAGCATTCTTTCTCTGTGTTCATCAGAACAGAGAAATTTATACAAATTTGGAACAACTCGAGGGTGAGTAAATGATGACAGAATTTTTATTTTTGGATAAGCTGTCGTACCGCGACATATCTTAAAATACATCAGTGCCATTGTTTTGTCTTTTTGTAATGCTTGTTTGTAAAAACTACCTAAGTGTCATAATTTAAAATAAGGCCTAGGCCTGGCATAAGCTAACCCCAGTCTAGGAAACTGCACAATTTTTTTTACTGCTAACATTAAATCTGTAAAATTTCTTTCACTTTGATTAATTAGAAACGTGTATATAAACTTTAAAACCACAGAAATATGGTTATAGTGGATAAATGACCTGTATCTGAACTTGTCCATAGCGACCGAGTGGTGTGTTGGGTACTCCGGATGGCAGGTATAAGTATTGTGGTCATTTTCAGGCAGCAGATCTACATCATGCAGGAAAATACAGCTCCAGTTTTCCTCTTTCAGTGCCTCGCGCACCCCGACGTTCAGCAGCTTTGCTCGGTTAAATGTGGAATTACCTGACTGATAATACAAACTATGAGTTAATCAAATGCATTCTGAAGCAAAAATATAGGTCTAACATATCATACAGTAGCCAGAAGTACGTGGACACCACTTTTCAATTCCACACTGCATAAAACGCCTACAAAACATTGTTGGAATGAAGTGCCCCTCCCGCTACTGTCTTTGTATCGTTTAAAGTTAATTAATGTTCAGCTTTCACACTTGGGTGTGGAGCTCCTGTGTTCACATACTTTTGTCCACACAGTGCATGTTTACTCTGCGACGGCTACATCCACCGCTAGGATTTTCACACACAATAGATGTGGCAAGTCAGCGTATCAACAAACAAGAGACCTGGTGCACAATGTAAATGCCGTAGTGGACCTGCTGGCGCTGCAAAAAGGGGTGCAGATGGTAGAGAAGGGCGCGGAGGTGGGTCTGGCGGTTCCGGTAGGGGACCACGATGGCTGTGTGGTGCCGTGGCTTACAGTCTGGCGGGCGGTAATGACCCCCTAAGGTCACCAAGGGGTTCTTCTCTTTTATCTCCTCCAGGGAGGGGAGTGGGGAGATGTGGACAGAAATAGGACCCACTGCAGATAGCAGGGAAGAGGACAGGTGCACTTGTAAAAAGCGTGTTGCAAAACATAAGAATTAACTGTTTAAAGCAGCAGCGTCATGCATTTATTATTATGCCGTTTAGTTGGTAGCCGTTCTGAGTGAAAGTCAGATTTGCTAGCAGTATAGTTTTGCACTGAATTTTGAACCTACATGGAGGCAACGAGATGATGACAGAGTTGTCCGTTTATGCAAATGACCCCTCAGTAGGTTTGACCAACCGCACTGAACAAATTTAGACATGTAAATAATTTAGACATGTAAATAAGTATTGTCTACCACAGTTTAACCATTAATAGGTACAAGAACTGACGGAAAATCCAGGGATATGTCTAAATGGGCATGACGCTTCTGGTTTAAAGTGTAAACAAATTTAAAGCGCATTGTTTCATTCATTCTAAAATGACATCCAGTGACGTTAAACAGGTGAATGGTAATTTCTATATACCCAGTAACGGAGAGGGCACTGTGCAGTCTCTCAGCTGCTGTACTGGTCCACTGGGTCCCGGATGGTAGAGCAGCAGAGAGCTGAGGTTGGTGTAGACGTCATGTGGTCGCGAGTAGTCAAACTCAGGCTCAGAGGAATGGACCAGAACAGACACCAGGCCACGAAAACCTCCCAGCGAGAAGTAGAGGACAAACGCGAACTGGAAGCCCACCAACAGAGCCAGAGTGCAGGGAGCATCCAGCGCTCGACCACAACACACCATTATGACATCTGACAGGAAGTGACAGTGCCAGCGAGGGAGGAAGGAAGGTGAGGAAAGTCAAAGGGGGAGATAAGGGAATGATGTGAAGAGGGAGCAAGAGGCATCAGGTGGAGGAACACCAGGGGTGATCTGGAGAAATACAGTTAGCTCCGTGAGCTAGGGGTTGCACATCTATGGCATGAGTGGGTGTCACTGGAAACAGAGGAACACAAAATCAATAGTGACAGATCCATCACATCCAACTACAAAGGGGAACTTGAAAGCATCAGGATTATTGTCAGATCTCAGATGAAATCAGCACAGACCAGACACTTTTTTACATTGGAATAGCAGAGCAATATTTTATAGAAGTAGTACTGTACCTGTACTCTTGGTCATAGCAGGAAACAATGGTTAAAGAGATATCTGTTTTCATGCTCATCTCGTCCGTAACAAAACATGGTGAGAAGATTCTGAAGACAAGCAGATCTGATCAACAAGAGCGCGTGCTTACCTTTGTATGACAGCGATTTGCATTTATTTAAAAAATAAACATTCAAATTGAATGACAAACAACGACATATGTGAACACGCTACCAGTAAACAGTTGAATAATAATCGTTAAAAATAATATTTATATTTCTCCAAAATACAAAAAGCTCAGATCACACGTTGCGGTTGACTCACCCAAAACACAACGATATATCGAACCAAGTCTCGGGCTCCAGCGACAGTCCATAACCAGGCCTTTTATTCAATATTAATTACAAGATAGTCGACAGTCCTTGCTTTATAACGCGCCATAAAAAAGCGTATCACACATCAGCCTGTTGTCGCATTGTTCGCGTCGCGGTCTGCAGTGGTGAAAGACGCTCGTGCCTGATCTGACAGACATGTTCGGCGGCCGGTGGGGTGACGTGACGCGCTGCTTTCACAGCTGTAAAATAAAAGCCCCTAGTGTTACCACTGCTCAGTTCACACGTGTGGGATTCTTGAAAATGAAATAATGCTTTCAAGGAACTCCACAGATTTGTACTTGTACTGTAGCTTGTTTTTCCACACTGTTCTCATAGTTTAGACTACGCTGATGACAGCGTAGGGAATTAAAGGGACAGTTCACCCTAAAATACAAATTCTGTCATCATGAAATTGTATATGACTTTTTCTTCTGTGGAACACAAAATAAGATATTTTGAGAAATGTCTCGGTGGTTTATGTCATACAATGTAAGTCAATGCTGTTTTGTTACCAACGTTCTTTAGCTTTTGGACATTTTGGACATCAGGACATTTAATTAACACCCCACAGTTACTTTGAACAAATAAAGTCCAGAGATTTACATTTATGTGATTTATTACCAGTTACATTTTTTTATTTTTAGCCTAGATAGGCAATCATGTCTAGCTTAATAAAACAATTAAGTGATAATTATAAAATAATTGAAGTGGGGAATGTCTTGTGATTGAAAAAAAAAACAATCACAAAAAGACATTGTGCTGATCATCATCAAATCAATCAATATTCGGCTTTATTGATAAAATAAGAGACCTGTTCTTTTTTTAACAAAAGAGAACATTGCAACTGTTTTACTCCACTGAACACATTAAACTCATGTTAACTCAAGTTTTATTAGTCACAGCATGATGTACCTCCACCTGTAGTCAAGCCGATAGATTCTTTATTGCAAATTTCGGCAGTGTATATGCATCCAGTATCACTGCCAAATTCAGCAAAAAATGATACGATTTTGAATTTATAAAGAAACTGTGCAAAATAATAATACAATACAGTCCTTTTTTTAATCAGCCTCAAAACCAAAAGTGTTTGGAAAGGACATGAGGCCTTTGGTTGAATTAATCTGAACGTGAATACTGTGCTTGTCTCTTTAAAGCGTGCTGCAAACATTTCCCCCATTGATTTAAAGTTTTTCAACAATAAGGCTCCTAAAGCAAGGCAAAGCCACAAAAGGAAGAATCTTGACAACACAGAAGAACAATTATTAAGCAAAGTGAATTTAAAATCTAGATTCAACCGTACCATTTCAACAGTACCTCCAAACTTTACCAATAATAATAAAACAAACAAATATAAAATAATAATCATTATAACAATACATATCAATATTACTAGATCAAACAAAGAGCCCTTAAATTGATAAAATATTGGTAAGACTTTTAAACGCTTGCTGTACGAAACATTATTGTCATTATTCATTCGGTCATTATTCTGTTTTTAATCGAGCCAGAGCCTTGCCAATTCTCGCCATTTGTTTTAGAAAATCCAATTAGACCCAATATTCTACTTTTCTCCTTAGACATCACAAAAACATCCAAAGATACGCTGTAGAAATTATTTCGAAATGCAACTGGCCCCCACACACCCTTCTCATTTCAGCCCATTTTTGTCTGTTTGGTTTCATTTCCAGCATTATTCGTTCCCAAATATCTCCCACATCCTTTATTTCTTGTAGTTTCCGAACTGAATGGCCAATCGGTCAGTAACGCAGCGGAAAGTAGCAGGCTGCACCTCCCAGTAGTAAACTGGGTTACCATAAAGACTAATGCCATTGTAAAAGCTTCTCTTTATGCCAAAACCTCGAGGACAGAAGTCATTGACGTCCACCTGGCTAATGTTGTTTGAATGAAGGTAGACCACCTGAAAGAAAAGAATCACAATTGAATGGTGTGCATGTGTGGATGGTCATTGGCTTGATATTGTATCTGATCAGATGTTCATCACCTGAAGGTACTTCATCTCCGGCAGACCCTTCGGGACACGGGTCAGGCGATTGTTATCTAAATGGAGCTCCCTCAGATTTTGTACGTACGATAGACTGCCATTCTCAATCATGCGAATGTGATTGTGACCCAAACCCAACCTGAGGAAATGAGGACAAGCACAACAATGAATAAACAATAGACAATAGATGGTGATGTATAATTGCATATAAACTTGGTTTTACGAACTTTTTAATGACTGGTAATGTGAATATTTATTTGATTGTACATTTTCAGGGGGTCTTGAAAATATGATATGATAAAAAATATCTGTGTTTGGTACAAAAAATATTTTTTACAATGGTTTAATTTTGCCTTTGTAATCTATAATCTGTATTTGGTCTGGATTAGGGTTAGGGACTGTTTTAATGCATATGTCCTTGAGATTTCAGACACAAGGTGGCGCCGTTGCCTCAGAAAGGTCCCACAGACAGGGCCAAATGCATTATAAGGAGTGGATTGTGAGTATGAGGCGAGTTCAGACTCACGTAACCCACCTGTGCAAGTGTTTATAGCGTTTCAGGTCTTCTAGTTCGATGGCTTGGATTTGGTTACTGTCCAGATGAAGCTCATGAAGACTGTCAGGAAGATCTATGAAAATCCATCATTATATTACTGAATTTAACACCACATTCACCAACATTTTAAATCATGCAAATGGTGATTTATTACAAAGCTCATTTATGTTCAAAACTGTATAAAGGACAATCAAATCAAGGTCCTTATCCAAATGTTCTTCTTTAAAGTTAGCATGCACCTTCCTTTGACAATCCGTTTAATAACTTTTTATTAAAATTAATCACCTTTAGGTATTCCAGTAAGTTTGGCCTCAGAGATGCGCAGGTAGTTGAGTTTCAGGCCTTTAAAAGCACCGGGCTCAAAGCCGCTGTTCTGAATAGGGTTCCCGCCCATCTCTATAAGAAGACCAACATCAGACAGAATATCCCATCACAAAAACCAGCAGGCTCCATCTAAAAAAGGAAATGGTTTGGTCAGACTGTGACCTCTATACCACATAATGGCAAGCGTGCATACAAACCGATGCAGTTCATGCTGCCCAGACGAGAGAACGTCCCCTCTGGAACTGTCTTAATACGGTTCTCATGAATGCGCAGCTCTACCAGGGATGGGGGCAGGTTCCTGGGCACCACTGTCAGGAGGTTTCTCGAAAAATAAAGCTTTTTTAAGTGTAGGAGGGGTGTGAAGGCTTTTGGGTGGACTTTGGAGATCTTGTTGTTGACCAGCGACAGGGCCTGGGGAGAAAAAGTGAGAGGTTTTATTTGAGGTTCTGTTGGGTCATGGCAACTTTAAAAAACATCCTTAATATCAGAATGACCATGGAAAATGCACATAAAAAGAAATTTTATATTAATAACTTAATCTCTTGTACTTCTAGGCCATGTTAAATATTTTGTTTGGTCTGGGATAGACTGCATAAATATTGAGAATAGTTATTCCAAGTATTAAGAAGGAAACTTAAACATTCAGTTTGGTACAGTCATGTGTCCAGAACTACAGGAGCATTCTTCTTTAGAGACAGCTTTAACATCCTGTCAGACTTTTTGTATAAAGTGCCAAATGAATGGGTGACATAGCTGACTGTGAAATGTCTCAAGAGTTAGCCTAAATATGCATTAAAAATGTTTTGAAATCACTTTTCTTGAAAAATGTCCTAAATATAAACTTTAAAATCTAAATATTAAAACTAAATACAGCTAAATGGTGTATGTCAGCATTAAAGAATTAAATAAAGCACTTAGCAAAAGCTAAATATTTGGCTAACACACTTTTTGGCTGTATCAGGCAATGGTGAACAAACAAGTAAAGAATTAAGCATTGAGACTGGCATGCATTAACAGACGGAAAAAAAAAAAACATCCAATGAGTTATAATATTATAAACTCTTTTTTTTCTGCGAAACAAGTTTTCGAAAACAGACATACTCTTATTTTGATCCCAAAATGCTAGTATATCTGTTATAGTATATCAGTTATTTTCAGCATTATTTTCTTAGAATTAAAATGATTTTTGTCATACAGCAGTCTTTTTTTTCTCAATTATTCATTGTAAATAAAGAATTCCTTTATTATTCTTTCATTTTATTTTATTACTGGTCCACCTTTATTGCTCCGATCAGAATGTGTCTTACATAAAGGTTCGCAAGTCCCTTGAAGTCATTTTCCTTCAGTTCTGTGATGCGGTTATTCTGTAAGTCCAGTAGTTTGGTGTCTTTGGGAATTTCCTTGGGGACCACAGTCAAACCTAAACAAAAAGATAAAATGTTTATACACCAGTTTACGACATCCAAATGTACATCTCTGTATACAAATCTGTTTACAAAGACAGGGACAGATCATTAGCTCGCCATTTGGTTTAGATTTCTGTGAGTCTTCCAAGACAGGATTTCCTTTGTGTCATCAAAACATCAAAAGAAAATTGAACAGAATATCTCCAAGAAATCATAACTAGTTATTGTGTCCAAAAGTTTGTTTATTGAGCATCCCAACAGCTGACATTCACATCATCTTCGTATACGTCCACTCCAGTATGTATAAGCACTTTAGAATCTGCCACACTCGGACCACATCACAAACTAGATCTAAATTACACCAGAACCGCATCAAAAGCACAAATCCAAAATTGTGTCTGTTTTACCAGTCCAGTGTCCAAGAGTCTAAATCAGTGCAATGATTCATCATGATATCCAGCAGAGCCCAATAATTTATACTAGGCTGGGTTCGACCTCTGTTCCCCTCCAGCCATTAATGCTCTTGCAAACCGCAACTGCTAAGCCCGCTTTCTGCTCAGTAGGGGGGGAGTGAAATCACTAGAAGAGGTATTCAACACATTAAAGGGACATTCTGGATTCTATACAGCATAAACTCTTTCAACAGCATCCAGGGCCTGGTGTCAATTACCACAAAATACATTTCACTGGTACAGAGCCATAACCACAGGGGATATTTATTTTTCAAAAATATTCATATTATTGGTCTATCAATATGAGTTTTTCTAGTGGTCCTATGGTTAGTCCTCCCTTCCTTGGTTTGTAAAAATAAAAAAGGAAAATGCATTTATAATCTAAGCCTTTCGAGCATGATAAATATTAAGCTTATATTTGTTTTTTAAAGCAAGTTTAATTTATGAAATACTTTTTGACTGTCAGTGTCTGAATTGTCTCAAAGTAGACGAGAAGTTCTGGTTGTTTGCGTGTTTGTACAATGAACACCTCCACGGGATATCTTCAAGAGCCAGGGCTGTCATTTGAATGAACAGCGTCCAGGAAAACATTTTTATAATGAGGCCCCCCACAATAAAGACAAATTTATAGCCCCATCACTGATTTATAGTCATCATCACATGGCCAAGAAAAATGTTTCTGGTGGTTTCTATCCCGAACAGCTTTAAAAGTCTGCCAGTCTTTGCAGGTTTTTAAATTAAAGATGATTTCCTGTTTTCCTCACCTGCCACTTAAACCAACAAGTGCTCTGTGAATGACATCATCAAGCAGTGACAGAAACTAAGCCAAACCTCCAGATTAAAGCTGACGTCCACCAGCTGTCCAGACCACGTCAGCCTTCAACCACAGCGTTACACACATCTACACTCCTAAATATAAACAAATTGTACAATGATAGAGGCATGATAACCACCAAATAAATATGAGCCTAAACATATGTTATGAATAAAACTCAACTTCAATTAGAGCCTATGACACAACAACTTCCAGACGCTGAGGAAAAAAGAGAAAACACAACCAATCGATGTATTACAAGGAATTATTCAAAACTGCGTAAGGAACCATATAAAGGGCCATTTAAAGCGAAGCCTGTATTTTTCAGTTTTATATAAAATCCACAACCCTAAACAAAAGTGACACGCAACACTAGAAAAATAGAAGAAAACAAAAACAAATCCTCTATGATAAAATGCACGTGAATGCACAAACTCAGTCAGACCCATGAACTAAAAATGAATGCATATATTTAAAATAATAAGCTTTGAATTCCTGAGCTCCTGTTGACTGTCAGTTCAATGGTTTTAGAAGTTGAAGAGCATAATTTGGACAGACTTGGCGGGAGACAGAAAGACAGACAGACCACAGTTTGTATTTATAATAAGAACTGTGATTATTCTTTAAGTCTTTCTGAAAAACAACAACAACTTTGCCTTGAATTCTAATCACAATGTAAATGCCTTATATTACGTAACAAATCAGTAATGTTTTTTTCTGTTTGTGGAAATGAAAACAGAGCAGCTTCAAACAATCACACTGAAGTGAAGTGCCTGTCATATTTAGAACATCCATTTTTGCCCTTAATGGATTCTGTTGTTGATAGATAGTGACCTGCTTTCTTTCAGCCATTTTGAAATAAACATAAGACATTCAGATGATGTGCCTCTCTTTCTCCCTCTCACACTTTCTTCCTGTGATACATCCTGTGTGCGTCACAAAAACAACACAAAACTCATGGACTTCAAGCAAGTTTCCTTCAAACAAGAAGTCTGCTTTTCCCCCAGACTACCTTCAGGACAAAATCATAAAACTTAAAAGAATTGTTCACCCAAAAATGAAAATTGTCATCATTTACTCACCATCTTGTCATTTTAAATGTGTGTGACTTTCTTTCTTCCACAGAGCACAAAAGATATTTTGAAGAATGTTGGTAATTGTACAAAGGCAATACCCATTGATTTGGTTTTGAGTCCAAACAATGGAAGTGAATGGGTATCGCCTTTGTTCGGTTACCAACATTCTTAAAAATACCTTCTTATTATATAAATATATAAATATCTTAATTTTGGGGTGAACTAGCCTTTATTTGGTTCATTGCTCTGCTTATTCATGCTTTAAGCAGGTGTGTATATCTGAGGCAAACACACCCACAGTGACATACTCACTAAGGTCTGAGCATTGGACCACATGAAGCTGGCAGTGACATCCAAAAGGACATAAGGGCACGTCTGGTGGCAGCTCTTCCTCCATCCCTGAACCTTCTTCATCTCTCATCATTACCGACGTCAGATCTCCCCCATTGCCATCCATGGCAAAGTCCCAGAATCCTCTCTGCTCAAAGGGCAGGGCCAGTGAGGAAACCGTCAGGCTGCAGATATGCAACAGCAGCAGAAGAGAGAGACTGGAGAACATGACTGCAGATGATGAGACTTACACTCAATGACCTACAGGATGAGGACAGAAAAAGAGGGAGAGAAAGAGACTTATGTAAGTCTTAAAACAAATGACTCATATTAGCATACAATGTCTCTATTATGTACTGTTATCCCTGCTAATGAGGACAATGTGTTCTGCGTTTGAAGAATACGACTGTAAAATGAGAAATAATTCGGCTGCTTTAAACATTAAATCCAGGTTTCAAATTGAACACAATGTGTAGCTTTGGCAAGTAAACAATTACTGTAACTGGTTGGCTGATAATGTTATTATAAAATGGCGTTTATGGTAACTCTAATGTAATAGGCCTAATCTAAAACTTGCTAGATGTTTACATTATTTTCCTTTGTGTTTGTTATACCAATAACCCCGTTGTCATTGGAACAAAATAGTTTCTTTATAAAAAATAATGCAAAATACAATTTTATGCCAGATAAAAATACACAGAAAAAGAAAAAGTTAATTTTGGAACCTGCAAACAGCTCTTTTTATGAAGATTTAGACTGTCTTACAAAGTAAATGAGAGAAAAGGGATGAAAGAAGGATTGAGAGTTTGCTGAGATGACATTGTAACATTGCCATCTAAATATAAGCACATCATTCATCACTGGACGTGCCCTTCCTGTACAACACTGTGCAATCTTTGACACTTAGCACAGGCCCTGAACCAACAATGTGCTTCATTCATATTCAAATATTCTACAAATCTGCCCAAAAGGTGAGAAAACACCAAAGGCAGCATCTCAACAATTTTAACAGTAGTTAAAATGTAGTGGCGTGATGTTAAATGTAGGATTTAAAAGCACTTATTCATTTATTTAGTAATACAGATTAATTCTATTATAAATTCATATATGACCAAAAATTTATAAAAACATGAGCAGTTGTATGTGACATGACCAAAACAGACCAAAAGACCTTTGAGTTAACAAATTATCATGTGGTTTGTTGGATTCATGCCTATACACTTAACACATGTGCTGTTACACACAACACATGTGCATTTAAATTCAGTTGTGAAATATGGCAAGGGATGTGAAATCAATCATTATGGAGACTGTCTGTTGTGTGGTTGTTTACACAGGGACTCTACAGTGTGAATGAACAGTCGTTTGTGCTGCATGTGCTAACTGGGCATCATATGCACCCCTTATAGACTTCTGGTCATTGTATTAGATTTTACAGAGATTACGTATTAACTTTAATTTGAGGTCTCATTCACTGATGTTGCAAAAATGTTATAAACAGTGGAAAATAAACAGACAGTGTAAACGTCTGTGTGCATGTGTGTCTGTAGGACAGATCTGGTCAGACAGTGTGTGGTGGTGGAAAAACTCACCCTGACCTTTTAAAACAAGCCATTCATTAGACAGGAAGGAGTAAGGAGGGAATATTTCTGGCAGTATGTGAGTGTGTGTGCGAGTGCATAAGTCTGAATGGATGGGTGGGGATGGCACATGATGTCATTTCTGAGCTCCAGCTGAGTCTTGTGATGTCATCACTAAGGTGGGGCTGAGATGTGGTTAAGGATTTGGGGTTTGCAGAACACACAGGGAGACCCCACTGATACCAAAATGGTGTAAGCTTCAAATCCAGCTAAACTGTTGGTTCCTGGCTTAACCTTAGCCCTCAAGATAAACCTGATTTAACCACGAGCTAAAATGAAAGCCAACGTTTGTCGTACATTAAATCTTCATCCTGAACTAAGACTCTGAATCATGCACATTCAAATCATGTTAAATCACTAAATGTGATTTTTATGGCAAAAACTAAGGAATCTACAACGACTTCAGAATACAGCAACCTTACAAATCTTAGCTGGAGAGCAAAATGATTTAAGTGAAGTTGACAGTCTACACAAGAGTTCCTCAAGTGACTCTTTAATGATTTGCCACATTCTTACCATAGTGTAATCCAAGTTGTTCCCTATACATGCTGAGGAGAAACACATGACGATGACCAAGAGATGTTAGAAGATATGTTTTTTATAATGGAGAAACTCAGAAAAACTCTTTACACCGCGTCTACACCGGATGCGATAATAGAACGCTGTCAGGGTTCTGGTAGACGGAGAGCACACCACAGAGGTAGATAAGAAAAAGGAGTTTATTTCAAAAAACAGGAATATCCAAAAACAGGCAAGTATACTTATCGGGGTATAGAATTGCAGTGAAGACAACAAGACTGAACAGGGAAGAACAAAAAGGTGCAAACTTAAATAGAATCCTGATGATGTGATGCAGGTGTGGACTAATCAAAAATGGTGGATGTGCGGTGCATGCTGGGAAACTGAGTTCAGAACTCCGGGGAGAGGGAACGGGTGAAGCGAGCTGGCGGTGACGACATGGGGGGCGTGGCCGGTGGTGCTGAAACCGTTACAGTACCCCCTCCTCCATGGTCCGCTCCAGCGGACCTACCAGGGTGACGGGGTCGACCTCGAAGTCGAGGACCCGGACGTTCAGGATGGGTTTGGTGGAACTCTCGTAGGAGTGCTTGGTCTAGAATGTCAATCCGTGGTACCCAGGATTGTTCTTCAGGTCCGTAGCCCTCCCAGTTGATTAGGTACTCGAGGTGACCTCCCCGTCTCCTGGAGTCCATGATCTCCTCTACCCTGAAGATCTGTTGGGCGGCGTCCAGAGGTGGTGGAGGAGGAGGCAGATCTGTTGTTACAGCAGGGTCTGTAGAGGAAACAGAAACAGGAGTAATAAAGGGTTTGAGAAGGGAAACGTGAAAGGAGGGGGAGATCCGGTAGTGTTTGGGCAGCTGGAGGCGGAAGGTGACGGGATTGATCTGTCGAGTGATGAGGAATGGTCCGATGTATTTGGGACTCAGCTTCCGGCAGGGTTGTCGCAGGCGTAAGTCCCTTGTGGACAACCAGACCCGTTGCCCTGGAGCATACTGGGGGTTTGGGGATCTTCGGGCGTCCGCATGGAGCTTCTGCCTGCGGATAGCCTGCTGGAGGTGGTGGTGAGCTGAGTCCCAGACCCTCTCGCTCTCCCGAAACCAGTGATCGACAGCTGGCACCGATGAGGGTTCTCCAGACCAGGGGAACAGGGGAGGTTGATATCCTAGGATACACTGAAACGGGGTGAGACCGGTTGAGGTCTGTCGAAGGGAGTTTTGGGCGTACTCCGCCCAGGGTAGGAAACGGTGCCAGCTGTGTTGGTGAGTATGGCAGTATGATCTCAGGTACCTCCCGATGTCCTGTATCTTCCGCTCAGCCTGGCCGTTCGCCTGAGGGTGATATCCGGAGGTCAAGCTCACCGAGATGTTCAGTATTCCGAAGAAGGCCTTCCAGACCCGGGAGATGAATTGGGGACCCCTGTCTGACACAACGTCTTCAGGAAGCCCGTAATTGCGAAACACATGGGTAAACAGGGCCTCAGCCGTCTCTAGTGCAGTGGGGAGCTGAGTGAGGGGAATCAACTTGCATGCTTTGGAGAACCTATCCACTGCCACCAGGATACAGGTGAATGTGTCAGACAGGGGCAGGTCGGTGATAAAGTCCACTGCGAGGTGAGACCACGGTCGTTGGGGTATGGGCAATGGGAGTAGTTTTCCCTCCGGCAGGCGACGTGGTGTCTTTGCGATGGCGCAGACTGAGCATCCTTTGACGAATCGGGCGATGTCCTGAGTCATCCCAGGCCACCAGTATCGGGCGGAGATGAGCGAGAGGGTGCGCTGTCTGCCTGGGTGTCCTGATCCCGGAACAGAATGAGCAGAGTCCACGAGGGTAGTGCGGAGCTCGGATGGCACAAAGATCCTACCCTCGGGACCTCCCGGCGGAGTAGGGTGTTGGAGTTCAGCGATGTCCCGGTCGAGGGCCCACTGGATGGGGCAGACGAACAGGGCTGGAGGAAGCACTGGTTCAGGTTCGGTTAAATCTGGGGTGACGTAGTGTTGTCTGGAGAGAGCATCAGCTTTGCCATTTTGCGAGCCAGGTCGGTAAGTCACTTTGAAGTCGAACCGTGAGAAGAAGAGTGCCCAACGGGCCTGACGAGAATTCAGCCTCCGGGCCTCTTTGAGGTACTCCAGGTTACGGTGATCGGTGATCACGGTGAAGGGATAGTTCGCGCCCTCCAGCCAGTGTCGCCATTCTTCCAGAGCCAGTTTGATGGCTAGGAGCTCTTTATTCCCGATGTCGTAGTTTAACTCCGCCGGGGATAGCTTGCGGGAGAAGTAGGCACATGGATGGAGTCTAGGAGGCTTCCCCTGCCGCTGAGAGAGCACCGCTCCTACCCCGGTCGAAGAGGCATCCACTTCCACGAGAAAAGGCAGGTCTGGGTCGGGTAGAAGTAGGGTAGGAGCAGTACAGAAGGCTTGCTTCATCTGGTCAAAAGCTTTGAGAGCTTCGGGATTCCAGGACAGGGATCTCGAGCCTTTTCCAGTCATGGCGGTGAGGGGAGCTGCAATAGAGCTGAATCCAGCGATGAAGCGCCGGTAGAAATTAGCAAATCCTAAAAACCGCTGCATCTCCCTCACCGTATGGGGTTGTGACCAGTTCTGGACCGCCTCCACCTTCCCCTGATCCATGGTAACTTGGTTGAAAGAGATGATATAACCCAGAAATTGTATGGTGGATTGGTGAAACTGGCATTTCTCGAGTTTCAGGTATAGTTTATGTTGGCGTAGGCGTTGGAGGACGATGGAGACATGGGTAACGTGAGCGGGTCGAGAGCGGGAGTAAATAAGTATATCGTCGAGGTAAATTATAACGAATTTCCCCAGCAGGTCCCGGAAGATCTCATTCATAAAGCTCTGGAACACTGCTGGGGCGTTCACCAAGCCGAAGGGCATGACCTTATATTCGTAATGACCGTTGGGAGTCACAAAGGCCGTTTTCCATTCGTCACCTGGGCGAATCCGAATCAGGTTGTAGGCGCTTCTTAGATCCAGCTTGGTGAACAATGTGGCATGGCGTAACTGTTCCAGGGCGGCAGGTATCAGGGGAAGAGGATAGGCGAAGCGCTTGGTGTGACGATTGAGAACCCGATAGTCTATGCAGGGACGAAGACCTCCATCCTTTTTCCCTACGAAGAAGAAGCTTGACGCGGCAGGGGAGACAGACGGTCGGATGAAACCTTGTTGTAATGCCTCCTCGATATACTCCTCCATGGCCTTCTGCTCCGGGATGGACAAGGAATAGATCTTTCCTTTGGGCATTGTGGCCCCAGGCAGCAGCTCAATGGCGCAGTCCCATGGCCGGTGAGGAGGCAGCTCCGTAGCCCTCAGCTTGGAGAAGACGTCCTGGAACGACCGATAATCTACGGGAACCTCCCCGGAGTTGAGGACCTCAGGACTCTCGACGGTAGTGGCTAGGATGGGTAGTACCGGTTTTAGGAAAGTTTCCTCCTTGATCGGGACCCTGGTGTTGGCGGGGCGACCCGCCCATCCGGATATGATGCCAGTGCGCCAGTCCACGATAGGTTGACGTTCCATCAGCCAGGGTCGTCCCAGAACGATATCGGAGGTGGACCCCTCCAGTACCCAGAAGGAGATCTTCTCCGTATGCCTGGGAGAGATGTGAAGGGTGATGGGTGGGGAATGGTGTGTGATCCGACCTCGGCCCAGCGGTTTTCCTAGGATGTCTTGCACAAACATGGTCCTCTCGTTCCTTAGGCGCGGGAAGCCCAACTGAGTAAGAAGATTCAGAGAAATGAAGTTCCCGGCGGCTCCAGAGTCAATCAGGGCATGGACTGGAACAGAGAAGTTAGGTGCAATAATGACCACTTGGGTAAGAGCAAGGTGAGGTAAGGAGGCCGGTGTATGGATAGAACTCACCGCTGGTCGAGCCGGACGGACGGGGCAGACGGCTAGGCGATGACCTGACCCTCCACAGTACAGACAAAGGTTAAGGTTCCGCCTCCGTGTACGTTCCTCAGGACATAGTCGAAAACGATCCACATCCATGGGTTCTGGGTCTGAAGAAGTCCGAGAAGCAGAGGTCGTAACCCGTGGAGGAAATGTACCGGGTGATGACGGCGAACAGGCTGACAGACGTTGGGCGATACTAATGGATCGTTGTATGAGAGCCTCCAGACCGACCGAGTCATCGTAGATGGCCATGTGTAATCGGATCGAGTTCTGTAGCCCTTGGCGGTAGACCGAGACAAGCGCCGGCTCATTCCATCCACTGGTCGCCGCAAGGGTGCGGAACTGGAGGGCATAATCCGCCACTGAAAGGCGTCCTTGTCGAAGCCTCAGCAGTAGATCGTGCACCGAAAGGTAATCCATTGCTTGGCCAAAGACCCCTTTAAAGTGCTCAAGAAAAGACTTCAGATTAGTGGTAAGTGGTCCTCCGGCCTGCCAAATCCCGTATGCCCAGTTCAGGGCCTTACCGCTCAGGAGGGAGATGATGAAGGCTACCTTGGATTTGTCCGTGGAGAATTGACCGGGGTGCAACTGTATGTAGAGCTCACATTGGAGACAGAACCCGCTACACTCCTCCACGGAGCCAGTATATCGGTTGGGTAGGGCCATGGGACTAGACGCCGATGGTGGGTTAGACGGAAGGAGTGCAGGTGCGGGTTGGTTCCGGAGTAGGGTGACCAGTTCAGAGAGGGGATCAGAGGGAGCTGGAGGTGAAGGACCGGGAGAAGTCTGTGGTGTGGTCATGGTGTGTGGTTCAGTCTACTGTCAGGGTTCTGGTAGACGGAGAGCACACCACGGAGGTAGATAAGAAAAAGGAGTTTATTTCAAAAACAGGAATATCCAAAAACAGGTAAGTATTTCAAAAAACAGGAATATCCAAAAACAGGTAAGTATTTCAAAAACAGGAATATCCAAAAACAGGTAAGTATTTCAAAAACAGGAATATCCAAAAACAGGTAAGTATTTCAAAAACAGGAATATCCAAAAACAGGTAAGTATTTCAAAAACAGGAATATCCAAAAACAGGTAAGTATTTCAAAAACAGGAATATCCAAAAACAGGTAAGTATTTCAAAAACAGGAATATCCAAAAACAGGTAAGTATTTCAAAAACAGGAATATCCAAAAACAGGTAAGTATTTCAAAAACAGGAATATCCAAAAACAGGTAAGTATTTCAAAAACAGGAATATCCAAAAACAGGTAAGTATTTCAAAAACAGGAATATCCAAAAACAGGTAAGTATTTCAAAAACAGGAATATCCAAAAACAGGTAAGTATTTCAAAAACAGGAATATCCAAAAACAGGTAAGTATTTCAAAAACAGGAATATCCAAAAACAGGTAAGTATTTCAAAAACAGGAATATCCAAAAACAGGTAAGTATTTCAAAAACAGGAATATCCAAAAACAGGTAAGTATTTCAAAAACAGGAATATCCAAAAACAGGTAAGTATTTCAAAAACAGGAATATCCAAAAACAGGTAAGTATTTCAAAAACAGGAATATCCAAAAACAGGTAAGTATTTCAAAAACAGGAATATCCAAAAACAGGTAAGTATTTCAAAAACAGGAATATCCAAAAACAGGTAAGTATTTCAAAAACAGGAATATCCAAAAACAGGTAAGTATTTCAAAAACAGGAATATCCAAAAACAGGTAAGTATTTCAAAAACAGGAATATCCAAAAACAGGTAAGTATTTCAAAAACAGGAATATCCAAAAACAGGTAAGTATTTCAAAAACAGGAATATCCAAAAACAGGTAAGTATTTCAAAAACAGGAATATCCAAAAACAGGTAAGTATTTCAAAAACAGGAATATCCAAAAACAGGTAAGTATTTCAAAAACAGGAATATCCAAAAACAGGTAAGTATTTCAAAAACAGGAATATCCAAAAACAGGTAAGTATTTCAAAAACAGGAATATCCAAAAACAGGTAAGTATTTCAAAAACAGGAATATCCAAAAACAGGTAAGTATTTCAAAAACAGGAATATCCAAAAACAGGTAAGTATTTCAAAAACAGGAATATCCAAAAACAGGTAAGTATTTCAAAAACAGGAATATCCAAAAACAGGTAAGTATTTCAAAAACAGGAATATCCAAAAACAGGTAAGTATTTCAAAAACAGGAATATCCAAAAACAGGTAAGTATTTCAAAAACAGGAATATCCAAAAACAGGTAAGTATTTCAAAAACAGGAATATCCAAAAACAGGTAAGTATTTCAAAAACAGGAATATCCAAAAACAGGTAAGTATTTCAAAAACAGGAATATCCAAAAACAGGTAAGTATTTCAAAAACAGGAATATCCAAAAACAGGTAAGTATTTCAAAAACAGGAATATCCAAAAACAGGTAAGTATTTCAAAAACAGGAATATCCAAAAACAGGTAAGTATTTCAAAAACAGGAATATCCAAAAACAGGTAAGTATTTCAAAAACAGGAATATCCAAAAACAGGTAAGTATTTCAAAAACAGGAATATCCAAAAACAGGTAAGTATTTCAAAAACAGGAATATCCAAAAACAGGTAAGTATTTCAAAAACAGGAATATCCAAAAACAGGTAAGTATTTCAAAAACAGGAATATCCAAAAACAGGTAAGTATTTCAAAAACAGGAATATCCAAAAACAGGTAAGTATTTCAAAAACAGGAATATCCAAAAACAGGTAAGTATTTCAAAAACAGGAATATCCAAAAACAGGTAAGTATTTCAAAAACAGGAATATCCAAAAACAGGTAAGTATTTCAAAAACAGGAATATCCAAAAACAGGTAAGTATTTCAAAAACAGGAATATCCAAAAACAGGTAAGTATTTCAAAAACAGGAATATCCAAAAACAGGTAAGTATTTCAAAAACAGGAATATCCAAAAACAGGTAAGTATTTCAAAAACAGGAATATCCAAAAACAGGTAAGTATTTCAAAAACAGGAATATCCAAAAACAGGTAAGTATTTCAAAAACAGGAATATCCAAAAACAGGTAAGTATTTCAAAAACAGGAATATCCAAAAACAGGTAAGTATTTCAAAAACAGGTAAGTATACTTATCGGGGTAAAGAATTGCAGTGAAGACAACAAGACTGAACAGGGAAGAACAAAAAGGTGCAAACTTAAATAGAATCCTGATGATGTGATGCAGGTGTGGACTAATCAAAAATGGTGGATGTGCGGTGCATGCTGGGAAACTGAGTTCAGAACTCCGGGGAGAGGGAACGGGTGAAGCGAGCTGGTGGTGACGACATGGGGGGCGTGGCCGGTGGTGCTGAAACCGTTACAGGAAACATGCAATTTTACAGGGAAAACTGTTATTTTACAGCCCAGCTGCCAGAAAATGTGTTTTTTTAACAAGATTTATTTACAGTTTATTTTGAAATACGGTCAAAAACTGTAAATTTCACAAAAGAGCGCAAATTTATAATAAGCACAGGGGAAAAGTATCATTTTCCTTACATCCTGTAATTTTACTGTATATTTCTGTCGCTCCAGCTGAGGAAAATTTCTGTTTTTTTTACTGAATTTGTTTTACAGTGTAGTTTTTTATTCAGTGAAAATTCCCACAATGAAATTTGACTGGGATCCCACACAAACATTATTCAACCAAACGTGCCTACTGAGTCTTTTATTTCCCCCATCAAACACATCATCCAACAACACTTTAACCTTTATCCGTGTGAGTAATGAGCATATGTCATGGGATGCTTTTGCTAATCACCATGGCTACTCCTCAATCATCAATCATTCTCACAACATTTAGCCTTGTTATTTAAACTGAAGCAATACAAAGATCTTTGAAATAGGCTCACAATGAGACATATACATGAAAAATTTGTCACCGTGGCTGACAGGTCCCAAAACGGACCATACACAGCTGATGCAAACGTTTGTTAAATACCATTGTGCAGTGGCATTTCCAGGAAGCCATTACAGCCTGTAGCGTCGTCCAATGGAATCACATTCTTTATCCTGTCATATAAACAACTAGGCCTATGTGTACTCTCCTCATATTGTCTGCCCATCTTTCACTTAAAAGTCAAACACGTGGGAAAGCAGCAGCCATTTTTAATTCTATTGACCTGGAAAAAGCAAACAGGGAAGAAAATGTACCCATTTGTAAAAATAGTGGCTAAATTATACCGTGCACCCCAAAAAAGGTCTGGTTTGGACGGGACAGAGGAATGCAAGAGAAAGGATGAGGCACAATTATATACAAGTCCCAGCATCTTTCTCTCTACGAAGGAGTTTGAAAAACGCCATAATATGCAAGTTCTGTTTTTATAGAACAGAAATCTGTTGCTCTCAGCACTTTCACACTGGGTCAATGGGTGTGTTCACAAGAGGTGGTAATGTGGTTGTCAATTCTGTTTGAAAATCCAAAAACAGTGTGTTTACACCACTGATCTATATAAAAGACTGGATTGCTCATGACGTCATTACACTGATGCTACCGCGCCGCCATGTTGGTATGCCCAAACGTTCTATTAAATTAATAGGGAGTTATCACATATTAATGAAAAAACAGTAACTTACCAGTCACTCTTTTTATTTCTAAAGTCTCAAAGTACATTCTTATAACGCAAATGTCTTAAGCATGTAAATGGTTAATTATTTAAAGTTGGGAATTTACGCGTCTTACTAGCTATAGAGTGAGTTTTCATTACAGTAGCGTACATATCAGATCAGCAGACTAATGAGACACCTCAACATATGACAAATGTTCTTATTCTGAAATCTAAATACTGATTAATACAGGTTGTATGTGTTCTTTAAATCATGAAGCTTTATTTCTAAACATTTACAATGACCTTCTATACATTGATTTCTATATGTCACTATTCTGCTCAAAATAAACAAACTTTGGAAAAACATCAGAAGTAACAATTAATGTTGACACACATGTGAACTAAAAACATATTGTGCGATTAATAAGCTGAAAAATGGGTTATTTTAGATGGTCATTTTGACTGTAAGTCAATGGCGCTCTCTGTCAGTTGGGCATCCCAAGATGGCGGCGCGATCGCTTCCAGTGGCTTCACCTTCTGCCGTTGGTTTAGCAATCCAGTCATTTATATAGATCAGTGGTTTAGGTCAAGAAAGAGATTTACAATTACAAATCACCAAAGTCATTCAAAGTTAAGTTTTCAGCACATACAGCACTAAACTGATTCCATTTTCATCCTGACAAAGAGAAGGAAAACAAACACACATAAACATAAGCAGACACAAACATAATCCTATGCCACAGCCTGAGCCAAAAGCATCAGTAGAGAAACCAAAGCTCACAGTCAGCACTTATCAGGAGCTTATATGCAGTTTAACACACAACCGTCTGCATCAACCCAAGGTAGGGAATAAAATGATGGCACATTTCTAAATGACTACCAAAGATGGGAGTTGCAAGTTATTTGGTTAACTGCAATGAACTCACATGACCTTGGTGAATTTGTGGTGTACTTTTGTATATGAACTTTTCTCAAAATCACAACTTTAATGCTTCACATAGAGTGTGCGACTTGCCTTCAGTGTTTAACAGTAAAAGTCAGATATATTACCAAACAAGTTATATTGTATGCATGCATACCTGCTACTTCTCTCTCTCTCTCTCTCTCTCTCTCTCTCTCTCTCTCTCTCTCTCTCTCTCTCTCTTTCTCTCTCTCTCTCTCTATCTCTCTCGCTCCTGACAGGCAGTGGTGGTTCATGGTTTAATGCTTATGCAGTGAATTAACTGCTGGCTTGTATGTAATTTGTTAACTTCTGTCACCCCCCCCCCAAAAACTTTTGTAATGTCACCACTGTCACCACTTTACTTGAATATAGCTGGAACAATTAGGTCAGACCTGATAACAGAGTCAAGTCTTACTGCCCTCACATCAGTAATATTCAAGTACTTCTTCTGACAAACCAGAAATGAGTTTCATTTGCTTTATATGGGATATCATTTAGCATTGTCAGCATTATGATGATTTACCTTTAAAATAAATGATATTCTGGGGGAAAGACAGATTTACAGAAAAGCTTTATCTCTTATAATCACATCTCAGCTTGGTTGTCTTTTACCAGTTTTGACAGTTGGGGTGCCATAAAAAAACATTTTAAAGACCTAAGTGGATTAATGTAAAAAGAAAATCCTGATGGAAAATGTAAAGTAATTTCAAGAACTGCAGAATTCACGTGAATTGAACATTATTGAAAGATGTCACAACCTCATACAGGTCACAAACATCACAAGGAAAGATAAATACAGTGCATGAGTGCAGTCACTCACAGCCGTCTATTCTATATCACTCACATCTAAACGTGTATCTTTCCTGTGCTGTGCATCTGTCTCTCCAGTGTCAGTCTCAGAGTCCACATTTAAAAACTGCATCCACTTTATATAGCCTACAGAAGCATTGCAGAATAGGCAATAAGCCTCTGTTGCTTCTTTATTGACATTACAACAAGAGCTTCATTGTGACTACACTTGAAGAGTTTGATGTATACACGGTATTTATTTGGTTATTTAATTATTTACATGAAAACGTTCACAAGCATTCATACAAAGTTCTCTAAAAACTCTAAATATTTCCCATGTAGCCTACATTAACTCTTAATCATCATATTAACGATCACTATTTACATTCATTTAGCCGATTTACAAACGTTTTATCTTAAGAGCCTACATCATTCAGCGATTCATCTAAATGCAACAGTGCAACAAATTGGCGCAAACACATGGGGAAAACATCACATGTAGCCTATGCAGTGACATCTTTGAAGAGCATAACACTTTAATAGTCATAAATGCATCTAAATTAATTTGCATACAATTTATGAATTCAAAAATTAAAAACAAAAAGAGCTGGGATGTTCAGCGCATATAACAAGATTAATACGCGCTTTAGCTGAGAACGTTTTGACCGAGACGGTTTTTTGTAAAGAAGTCTTCTAACCAAAACTTAGTTTCTTTCTGAAAATCAAGAAAAATAAATCTCACTCACCCTTTAACTGAGCTGTATTATTTCCACGCTGCGCTCTTGCGCCTGATACTCTAGTGCTTAATATTTTGTCTCTGAATTTCGCACTTTCAGACATATATTCTCTTTGTTGTGAGTTTGTCTCTGAGTTTGTCACTAACTCCCTCTCCTCTCATCATCAAGTCTGTGTCTGTCAGGAAGTCGGAGAGTTGCAGTGGTAATAAACACAGAGGAAGTGGGCGAACACATGCGGGATGGGGTGGTTGAGTGCCCCGAATTTAAGACAACCACCCTCATAAAAATGGACACCGAGTAATGTCCACCAGCACTCGGAAAATATTCATATGACTTCGTCCGCATTTTTGATACTGTCAAGTGTAATCGAGCAAACCATGTGTTTAATATCATATAAAAAACTGATGATCAAAGTTCAACTTTTTTCAACATTTAGGCCTACGTGAGAAATTTTCAGAGAAACCATAATGTCTGCCACTGTAAAATCGTCGTAGAAACATGCTCATATTTTAAGAGAGTTTAAATTGTTAATTCGAAATGGTAACTATACTGTATATTTTGTGGTGAATGTTTTGAATGACTTTTTTTAACAGTACCAGTTGAATATCATTTTCAACCTCATGATTTATGAAAATCTAAACCATATAAATCCTCAGAAAGGTCTGTTTCCTATTTAGCATTGGCAACCTGTGCCGTTATTCATTTGGTTAATCCTGTTGCCATGGCTAGCTCACATGGAACAGCAGCTGGAGGCATGAGAACAGAAAACTGGTACATGTTCCCAATCCAGTCCTTTCATGTTGCATATGACATATTTGTTCTAGCATCACTTATCTGCTCATATCAATGGGCTAGTGGATGAGATACTGAGATATTCTGCCCAGCCCTGAACATAAAGGCAAGGTATACTACTGCAAAGTGCTATACCAATGCCACACCATCATAACACTCTCTTTTCCTTTCTACACATCTTCCCCATGTTTATCACCTCTTGTGTCCACTTCATCTTATGAGGCCAGTCAAACTTACTAAACAATGGTTTTTTGTCTTTAAAAACCCTCTGTCTCACGAACACCGTTTCCTTTCTGTCATCTCTTTCACTTGTTTTATTTTCTTCTCACTCTCTGTAAGTGTGGAATGCCTCACGCTGTCTTTGTTGTGGGTTCACTGTCCAGTGGGTGGGTTTTTAGGCCGATGCCCCCTTCTTCCTAATAACAAACACAGGAAGCCGGTGTAGCCGGACGAGGGCAGAAGAAGAACAGCAGAAGGACAAGATGCTTCACTGTTAAACAAAGAAAATTTTAATTTAATTCAGACCAGCAATGAATTAAAATACAGTATTTGTCAAGGGCTTTTGTAATATTAAGGTCAATGTTAATCAGAAAGCAGGTGCATGTGCTTGCTTCATTTAAGGGGATTCTCCACCCAAAAAAGAAAATTCTGTCATCATTTACTCACCCTCAGATTGTTCCAAACTTGTATATATTTTTTTGTTCTGCTGAACACAAAGGAAGATGTATTTGGAAGAATGCAGTAACCAAACAGATCCCCCATTTACTGCCATAGTAGGGAGAATAAATACTATTGGAGTCAATGGGGGATGAGATCTGTTTGTTTACAGACATTCTTCCAAATATATTCCTTTGTGTTCAGCAGAGCAAAGAAATGTGTACAGGTTTGGAACAATCTGAGGGTGTGTAAATCATGACATAATTTTCATTTTTGGGGAACTATCCGTTTAAAGGCGGGGTAACCGATTTCCGAATTACGATTTAGACAACCGAGTCGGCCGAGTACCAAAACAACCTTGTAGCCAATCATCAGTAAGGTGCACAATGCACAGGACGGACATTAGCCGAGCCGAGCGCTGACGAAAGCGAAAGATGGGGGTAGGGGTGTGTTTGTTTTGGTGATTTGAACATCAACAACGGCTAAGAGAAATCGGACACCCCACCTTTAAGACCAGTCCTAGACTAAAATAAATGTTAATACACTGTAGAGAACGTGCACTGACATATCTTAAAATTATTAGTGCAATTGTCTGGTCTCAAAATGCCCACAAGTAATGTTTTTGTAAAAAGCATGTTTATAAAAACTACTTAAATAACCAGAAGGGAAATAAGATGCAAAGTATCTGAATTTGCATGTTTCTTTGCCTGTGCTATACAGTATGTCCGTCTTGCGTTCAATGGATATGTTTTTACATATGAAAAAGCTTGAAGCTGATTGAAGAAAGAACAGAGCTTGTCAGCCGGCCAAAGAGGATATGAAGGATGAGATGGATCTCCTCTGGGTAAAGAGAAAAACATCCTCATAGCTCTAATTTTCAATCCAAGGAATCTGAGCCAGTCAGTTTATGCCATCAGAAGAGTAGATGCCATCACCATACAGACCATGTAGAAGGGTCTTCTGCAGTTGAACTGGGATACCATGGCGCACAACATTGTCACAATGATGAAGAGATGTTCTGATGGACCTGAAATAACACATGCCATTAAATTGTATTTAAATACGCTCCCCGAAGATAAAATAACCGTCTGATATGTTATCATGAAACCCAGAAGAAACATGATGAGCAAGAACATGCTGGTTGTAGTGGCTTCTTGCTAAGACAGTAATGCAATGTTTCAAAATGACTGTACAATTATGGTGAATGAAGGTTAGTCTGTGTGCAAAACAGAGAGCCAACAGCGCCGTCCAGCTCAGTGGTGCTTATGGAGGTAAAAGTTGGGAGTTAGAAAAAAAGAGTTGCTTCGTTAAACTTTTGGTTACAATAGAAATTGTGAGCTGCAATGTGTTTTGTGATCCAGATGCATTTATTGTTGTTCTGGGACAGCTGTTTGTTGGCGTTATGAAATACCATTATCATCTCTCTCTTTTTTTTAAACCACACTCAAGAAAGTGATGGAAATAGTGTCTATGGAAATAGTGATGCATCCATTGCTCTGAAAATGATGAGAGAGTTGATCACTGGTATATTTTGCATAATCTGAAGCAATAGTGCCTGTTTCACACTGACAGCATAAATGAAGTGTACATTAAAGTGGAAGTTCACCCCAAAATCAACTTTGTGTGATTTTTTACTCACCCACATGACGTCAAACATGTCTTCGGAGCACAAATAAAGATATTTAGGTGACACCCGAGAGCTTTCCAGGCTTCCTTATTGAAACCATGGTGTCAGTTTTTGCCAAGGTCCAGAAAAGTACTAAAGAAAGACATCGTTAAAATGGTCCATCCGCGCATAGTGGCTCAGTTGAATTTTTTTGAAGCGACGAGAATGCTTTATGTGCGAAAAACAAACCAAAATACCGACTTTAATCGATATATTCTCCTCTGTCTTGTCAGTGTATGGCGCGCGTTCACGAGAGCACTTCTTCGTCTTCGGAAGTTCTCTAAACATGTTTAACGTCGTGTGGGTGAGTAAAAAAATCACACAAAGTTGATTTTTGGATGAATTATCCCTTTAAATATTTAATAGTACCATCAATAATAAAAAGGTTTTCAGGAATGACCCTCTGAGAACAAACTTGATCGTCATGAAATTGAATTTACAGGAGCGAGATCTTTATTCATCTACATGGAACTTTACCTAAATTGTAATAAACTGCTTACATATTTTGCCCTTCACAGCTAACAACGAATAAGTGGTTAACTCAATTATTTTATTCTGCTTTATAGCTCAGTGACAGAAAATATGCTTCAGTTACTTCATCTATACACACTCTGCAAATGCTGTAAGATGTTTTTTACCTACGAATGGTATGAATCAGGCCTTAGAGACCGATGCTGAAAATATAAAATTAATATTACAAGGAAAGTTTTTTATGAGCTGTGTGGGCAATTGACTTGTGAGCAATGCATTGTTATGTGTGTGTGGCTAATGGAGAGGAATGGCGTTCTCCAAACAGGGGACATGTAGGATTACCAGAATCTTTCAAACCTCCCTCAGATGTCTGGAACTATGAGAGCCATTGCCAGGAAAATGGTAAAAATAGACAGAAATCGAAGAGTAAAATATAATAAAAAAATGGATTTACTGTATATCCTACAGTAAGCACGGGATTATGAGCATGTTTGGTACAAATGAAAGAGATTGAGGTTTTAAGCATGAAGTGTTTTGGTTTGATCATGTGCATGTTAATGAAATGTCATGCCAGGGCAGGTAACTTCAGGGTTTCTGTGGCCTGGATGTGCTGGAGTGGAACAAACATACAGTACAGTACAGCAGATCCTCAGCTTAATGTACGTCTCTGTGCTCGGCTCTTTATGAGTATTTTTTCTCTATTGCCCCCTGCTACAAGAACACATACTCTTTTAATAAACTTGCTTTACAAGAGGCAAAATGGTAAATACCTAAAATCATATTATTATTATCATACTAGGTGCAGACAGAAACATTTAGATTGCAACACACAGTGTATGAGATGTGTATGTGTAATCTCATATGTTGTTCATTTTTCAAACACAAACATTCCTGTATTTAATGTCCAGCTGTTTTCTTGCTTACAGGATATGGATGGGGTCAATGTTTACAAGATGTGAGTATACATTGCGACTTTTAAAGCAAGCCAGAGACAGTATACACTCAACGTGACAGCTGCGAGAAATCCAAGCAATGAATTACTGTAAAAAAGCATTACCTGGTTCTTATTCTATAGTACACACATACATTTATGCAGCAGCTTTAAAAATAACTATATACAGACACGGAAAAAATTAAGAGACCATTTCAAAATTATTTTCAGTTTATCTGGATTTACTCTTTATATGTATGTGTTTAGGTAAAATGATCATTTTAGTTTCATTCTGTGAACCGCTAACAATATTCCTCCCAGATTTCAAATAAAAATATTGTGTCTATTTGCATTTATTTGCAAAAAAAAAATGCTCTGTATTTTTTCAGACCTCAAATACTGCAAAGAAATCAAGTACATATTTCACTTTTAAGTACACAACAGTAATACAACAGTAATATTTGTATGTATTTAGGAAAAGTTCAAAACTTTTATAACAGTTTTCATGTCTTGTCATGCTGTCAGTCTTTCACATTGCTGTTGGATGACTTTGTGTCACTCCATGAACTTTGATTATGTTGAAATCAACAGACAACAGAATGTTCAACAGACACCGGACTAGAATGGCCACAATAAATGTAGAAATGCTAATTAAATGCTAATTTTGAATGATCTCTTAATTATTTTAGAGTTTGGTTCCAAAATGAGATAACTCCAATTAAAAAAAATCTAAAATCATGGTTTTCATTATGTTATCATGTTTTATTGTTATTTATTGTGTTGGTTAGCTGTATTTTTTGAGTTATTATGGCTTAAATCAAAACAAACCAACTGCAGTTTGATTTATATTAATTAGAATGCACAATAAAAAAACATGATTTTGGAACCAAACTCTTCATATATACTGTATGTATGTATGTATATATATATATATATATACCTGTATATATATATATAATGTGTATAAATTTACATAGCATTGTCAGATGTTATAGGTAACTTTAAATGTTACTTATGTAAGCTTAGCAAACCGTTTTGATGATTTTAGTCTTTCTCCATTCAAGTACACTGAAGCTATATTTGCCTAGCTGGTAATAGCTGATGGGGGATGTTGTCATGGTGACCAGAGAGTGACTTGTTTTAAACATGCTATCATATTGCCTCTAAATTTCCAGGCTATGCCACTGGTGTCATCCACAGCTTGATGTCAATAATCTAGAAATGTGATTTAGGTAGGCTATAGATGTTCAAAAAAAACTTATACTGAGGCTCTGCACCTTAAGTTCCTGGATTTAAGAAATCTTGGTATTTATGGAAGCTGCATTGAAATAAACCATTCTGTACCCAGAAGCAGTGCTGAATGTGCATTAAGAGGCCCAGAAACCTTCAGGCGTCAATTATACCTGAACCCAGCAGACATCACAGCTCATAAGTTCTGTCTCATTACCTGTTCATTGAAAACATCACATCTGCTCTGAAGCTTCCAGCTGTTCACCTGAGCAGTCCTGCAGTGTGTTTTTGAGGTGATGGATCATAATGATCCATAAACCCTCACCGAGAAAGCACATAAAAATGGTCTGAGACATGCTATCTATTAACAGCACCCATAGTACAGTGGGATCTAAAAGCACACGTGGCTCTAATCTTATAGAAACCAGAAAGGTTGAAAATAAGAACAAAGACATGTATTATTGTCATTACTATACTTTTGTGACATTGACCATAATAACAACAAAGAGAAATTTTCCAAATATGAGTAGTTCTCTTAATTCAATTTTTTTTTACCTTTTACTCAGATTGTTATGCTGAAAACTGCTCTATTTTGTAATAAAAAATAATATGGTAATATAATAAAATAATAATACCATTACATACATATTTGCTTCTATTGCATTCATTTATTTTAGCGCATTTAAATGAAATCATAAATAAATACAAGCCAAGGATTTTTTAAATTAAAGTATTATAAATTAATCTGGTTTATTGTGACATATGAGAATAATAAAGATACATGATATTATATAGATGCAAGTGTAATAGATATTGTGAAATAAAAAAAATCATGTGAGCTTCACTTACAAGAAAACATGAATTATAAAACAATTGTACTGATACTATTAACAATGAAAACAGTACAGTCAGAGAATCACGTCAATAAAATGTCATTTGTAAACCTACATAAAATACAAAGATTAAAGCTTTACTAATGAATCCATGGAGTGTTGCTGAAGTTACCAAATAGAAAGATGAAAGAAGATACTATTAGCAGACTATTAGATCTAAAGGACATGGTGTTTACAGTATTCTAACAGGATATGAGTGGATGAAAGGAGCAGCCGAGTGAAGGCTGAAATAACACTGCAGGAGTTTAATATAACACTATTGGGGTCTGGGGCTCAAGAATGATCCTATTGGGGTCCTGGATGCATGAGAAAGCAGTACGAGGGATTTTCTTCACATTAATGTAGTTGTACTCTAAATGGACATCCGACATATGAGACTCCTCTGTACCTTTAACCTTACATAGAGACCTCACTGGAACAGAGCTGAAAAGACAAAACAATACATATGATTTACTGTGCTACAAGAGTTTCTCACACTTTGTATAAAATAGACTTTGGAGAAACCTTAATTTAATAACTGTACGTATAAAGACATTCAAAATACAGAATAAGTAGATAAAGTCTAGCCAAAGTCTAGAAATCCCCAAAGTAAGAACACAAATATTCTTATTAGCCTGGAGTTCGAGTAGTTCACTATCTCTTGAGTTGGGAAGTGAGATGGTCACCATTTCTGCTTCCATATTAGTTGCAGTATATAGCCAGAGGATGCAGACCTCTCTATGACCAAGTCTATGGTTTTGAAATACAAACTAAGTCAATTAAAAGAACGAGTGACATAAGAAATGAGAGAAAAAGTTTAAATGCAAAGATCACATCAGATGAGTGAAGTCTGAGCATAAAGAACAAACCTAGGGATTTTGTATAATAACAGGACACAGTAAATGATTAGATACAGTATATGGCTAGAGTTTTACAAATGAAGATTATATCCACGGGTGAGTAGCAGCTGGATTTTATGGCTCTGTTCCAAATACTAGTGAGCTGTCTACCCATTTTAACATCATTGTAGGTGTGCTCCAGACATCAAGACTGCATTAAATGTCTAGTATAATTATGATGCATTCTTAGACACCTAATTTTAAGTTTATTTAAATCATGGCTCAGTCAATCCCAAAATGCATTATGATGAACTGAGTAAAATGGTGAATAAGATATATTTCAAATCTACTCGTATCTTATTAAATAAAATGAATATGTTTTTAGTTTAGTAACATGCTAATGTGCTCTCTTATGAACCGTGTTGCCTTTGTTGACCATTTCAAATTAGTTACTTATAAATAAGTATTAACTACGTATTTAAGTATGAATAAGTATACATATTCTATAATAAACAAATACACTTCAAGTAAAGTTTATTAAGTATACTTATAAAGTTCAAGAATATTTTAAACATACTTTTTGTAGTAAGTATACTACTTTCAATATACTAATAGTATAATTGTAAATGCAATATTTTTAGTTTATAAAAGTGTACTTTTAAGTATACTTTAAGCGTAACATTAGTAAGTACACAACTAGTTTATAACTGCACTGATTTGAAATGCATCTATACTACAAGTGAACTTACAGGTATGTTGATAGTTTACTAGTTCAATACTTGCAGCACATTTTAGTTTACAACTTGAAGTGTACTGTCAGTAAAATAACTGAAATATGCTTAGACTTTTCTGTCAGCATAACTAAGTGTCATTTTAAGTAAATTCCTGAGAAGTACAAGTAAACTGAAAGTATCTTTAGTTTAAAAGAAGTATGTTTGAATATTTCTCAATGCTACATAGGATGCTGACTATGTATGCAGTATGCAATAAGGCAACTTTTTGTGTTTCAGAACACAATTAAAGTGTACAAACCTTATACGGTTGTGATCTAGATGCAGTAGCTGGAGCTTTTTGAAGTGACGTATGTTCCGTGGCACAATTTCAAACCTGTTATTGTCCAAGTGCAGCTCTATCAGTGTTTGATAAACGCCACGGAACGACTTCCCCAGCACCCTCTGCTCCTCCAACACATTGTGGGATAGACGCAGAATCTCTAAGCCTGGACGGAGGTGACTCAGTGCGAGCGGCGGAATGGCGTGAATGTGGTTGTGCTGGAGAGAGAGTTGACGCAAGGCCCTGGGCAGGTGCGAGGGCACTACGGACATCTGGTTGTGGGACAAGTCAAGGACTTCAAGCTTCCTGAGAAAGCACACAATGAGGTGAGGTGTCAGAAGTTGAACATATATTACTTTGTATTGGTACATAATCTGGACTTCATATTTTTATAACAGTGATCATAGCAACAATGACCAAATGATAGAGAATAACCACAAAAATGCTCAATTCAGACACACAGTGTAACTTAAAGGGATAGTTCACCCAAAAATGACTTTCTTCGGCAAAACTGTCACGGATTCATGGCGGGAGAGAAGAACCCAGATGCAGGCAGGCAGTGATGAAGGGGTTAACAGAAATATTTTATTTACAAACAAAGAACAAAAGAAAAACCCACGAGGGGGTGTCAAAAACAGGAACGAACTAAAACACAAAACTAGAAACCAAACACTTCCCTCGGTGGGGCAAAACAAAACACGACACAACGTCCAAGGGCAGGAAAACCAAAAAAACTAACACGGCAAGGTGAATACTCACAACGGTATAAGCTCACGGGACACGGGACAGGGGACAAAACAAAACAAAATCAACGGCAGACATGACAAAATAACAACAGGGCTTGGGTGGGACAATAAAAATAACAAACATGGGAGGGGGTGGGGCCAAACAAGGGCTCCTAGGGGGCAGTCCATGGGGGTAGGGAGAAGAGGGAATAGTCTTAGTCCCCGGCTGCGCTCGAGTCCTGGGGGACTTAGGGGAAGTCCTGGGGGGGACCGTCGACTTGAGCGTCGGCGGGACAAGGCTGGGACCTGGGTGGAAGGCCAGCTGCTGTACCGGCTGGAAGGCCGGCTGGACAGGGCTTGACGCCGGCTGCACCGGGCTGGCTCCCGGCTGGATCACCGGCTGGGACGCCGGCTGGATCACCGGCTGCACCGGACTGGACGCCGGCTGCACCGGACTGGACGCCGGCAGCACCGGACTGGGCGCTGGCTGCACCAGACTGGGCACGACACTGGAAACGACACTGGACACCGGACTGGACACCGGCTCGATCACCGGCTGGAACGCCGGCTGCACCGGACTGGACGCCGGCTGCTCCGGACTGGGGAGAGGCCCGCGCTGCCCGCCGCTGCCTCTTTTTCTTCAGCCGAGCCACCCGCCTGGTGGAGGTGAAGGGTACAGCTGGCTCGGGGTTGGAGGCCTCTGACGAGGAACCCCAGGATTCTCGCCTTCCCCGTTTGCCACTGACAGTGTGGCGACGCCCACAACCCAGATCTTCAGGGGACGGCCCTCTGGGATCGCGACCAGCGGAGATGAGTAGGTGGGTTGAACGGAGTCCCTGGACTCCGATCGATCCACGGCATACAGCCATATCGCATCAAAGTCCAGCGGTCTCAGCGACCTCATCTCCGCCCGCGAGAGTGGCTCCCTGAGACCGGCGTTGAACAGCGTCACCAACTCCTCCTCCCCGAACACCGTCTCCTCTGCGACTTCGAGGAACCGGCCCGCGTAGTCATCTACGTCTCCGGTTCCCTGGCGAATGCCGCAGAGGAGACGAGCCTGGTGGGAGCGAACAGTGTCCATACTGCCTGCTGGGTTCATTAGTGGCTCTTGTATTCTGTCACGGATTCGTGGCGGGAGAGAAGAACCCAGATGAAGGCAGGCAGTGATGAAGGGGTTAACAGAAATATTTTATTTACAAACAAAAGAACAAAACAAAAACCCACGAGGGGGTGTCAAAAACAGGAACGAACTAAAACACAAAACTAGAAACCAAACACTTCCCTCGGTGGGGCAAAACAAAACAAAACCAAACACGACACAACACGACACGACACGACACGACACGACACGACACGACACGACACGACACAACGTTCAGGGGCAGGAAAACCAAAAAAAACAACACGGCAAGGTGAATACTCACAACGGTATAAGCACACGGGACACGGGACACGGGACACGGGACAGGTATACATAGCACATCAAATGTAATACAAGAGCAACAAGACAATGAAACAAGAGGGCATTTTAAAGGAGAGACAAACGAGGGATAATTACACAGGGCAGGTGGGAAACATTAGACACGGCAGGAAAGCAATACATGAGACGAGAGGGGCGGGGCCAATGACAAGACACGAGAAAACACATGATATATCAGAAGATAAACATCCCATGGTCTTCTCACACAAAACCTAAGGCTTTGCCATGGCTCTGCTACAGGACCAAGAAAAACATGACTAAATGAAGCAGAGCCATGACAAAAACACAAAAGAAGATATTTTGAAGAATTTTGATAACCAAACAACACTGGCCCCCATTGACTTCCATTGCATGGACACAAAAAGACATTTCTTAAAATATCTTCTTTCGTGTTCCACAGAAGAAAGAGTCATATATTTTTTAAGTGAACTATCCCTTTAAAAGATTCTGCAGTGTTTTATCACATATAACTTGAGCAAATTGCCTGTATATCTGTAAATGATGTCAATATATTGTTTGTGCCATCCACGTTTACATCATATTATACTGTACATAATGGGTTTCTTTAAAGGAGCTTGTGTCCACAACATGTTCAAAAAACATGTTTATATTGAGACGGGCCCTATGGCAGGTCATTAAGCCAGCACAACACAGCTGGAGCCAAAAAACACTATCTACAAAAAAGAATGTGAAGTCCGAGAATGTGTGTTTTGAGGCGACACCAGGAAGCACAGGAGCACAAATGTGTTTCCAGTTAATGGGGGCGGTGTGTGTGCATGTGCTGTATGTATGTGACACATGCACAAAAGATCTGGTATTAGGTTCATGAGAAGTTTTTGGCTTTGGGAGAGGGCTCTGCTGGTTTAAGGTTACTATTGTGGAGTCCGGAGCATAGTTCCTCTGACAAGAGATAACACACTCATATAGCATGGAGAATTATTAAAAATCAATGCTACAATGACCTCCATGTGGGGTTTTTTTCAACTAACAAGATCTCTAACGGATGAGACATGAGACGTGCCGACAGAATATCAATCAGGAAGTTTGGGCGAAAGACTGAAAATTCTGATCTTTCGATTTTATCTCCATTTTCCACTTGTTGTAGTTTAATGTTGTATTGTGAAAAGAACATAATCATTTTTGGTATCAGCTTAATTTAAATATTAGTAATATTTGGAATACTGTGGGGTTTTGGACAATGTGTTTAAAACCATTTTTTTCTAATCACGGTTTACATTTTGAAATAAGTGTAAATGCTAATAAACAGTGGGAATTCTTCGTCTCTCTTTAGGAGATTTTCTTCAACAGTTGGGTTGTTATTAAAGCTGAATAAATCCATAAATGTTTTATTATGCATGTGTGCCCTTCCAATGAACTAAACTACGTGGAAACAAATAGTTTAGAATAAAAAAACAGAACAGAGCTGTTCAGTCATGACGTCAATTTGTAGGCCAACCCAGAAAGATAATTTACTATGGGCTCCCTCTGGAGATTTCAATTGGGTTTTAAAATAGCGGCTTCCAATTTATGAGAAAAATAAGGTCTGCGGTTAATTGCTGGAAGAGACGTTTTGCTCTACATACATTACTACATAAAGATTACAACCACAAGGATGCAAGTTTACAAGCTAAATAAATCAAACAACCCTTGTAGTCCATATGTTGCTTAAAGGTCCAGTGCGTAATTTTTTTGAGGATCTATTGACAGAAATGCAATATAATATACATAACTATGTCTTCAGAGGTGTATATAGACCTTACATAATGAAGCGTTATGTTTTTATTACCTTAGAATGAGCTATTTCTATCTACATTCATACACCGCAGGTCCCATTACATGGAATTGGCCATGTTGTTTCTACAGTAGCACTAAACGGACAAACTGCTCTAGAGAAACTGCTCGTTTCGTAATATGTTATCTCCTTCAGCAAAACAGCGAAAACGTGACAGCATCTTAGTTTTTTGTCAGCCACCATAGTGCTTAAAAAGGGAGGGGAGAGGGGTGGAGTGAGCCGTTGGTTGCAATTCGCAACCTCACCACTAGATGCCACTAAACTCTCCACATTTCTCATTTAAAGCACACAATGGATTCAAAATCCACTTTTGACCACTTCTTGTAATTTACATTCCACAATGAAACAAAAATATGAATTATTAATATTTTTACTTACTTTATATTTATCTTAATCTTAGTATATTATTAAGTTGATCTAAAAGAAAGCCTGAAAGCCTTGAATAAGAGTTTTTGACATTGGCCACTTTTTAAAAAAAAAGTAGATACCCAAAATTATCTTGTAATCCTTTAAACGTGTCCAGATACCATCCGAGTAAGGAATAAACTCCATCAAAAGAGCTAAAAATACAGACTTTTAAGGATAATTGCAGACTGTAACGTTTTTTTTCTCTTCAAGAGTATTGGTTTCTGATAGCTAAATCAGATTGTGACACGATTGACTATTTCTCCACAAATCCCCCCCCTCCATCAACAAGCCAAATGAAATCAATGATAAAAGTGATATTCAGGGAGCAGACTAGCAATGAGGAACGGAGAACGCCCCTGCCACCACACGTCCAAGGGCACGCTGGTGCCAGAGTTGCACAACCAGCCTTACATAACCTGGCACGCAGGACAGGAAGACCACTGTCACGACAAGGAGGATTTCATTGGATCTCATGTTATATCATGCATGCGGGAGACCTGTGCTCATGGGCCAAATTCACCCCCCTTCATTTCGGGCACCATGATTTGATCGAGAAAGAGCATGCAGTGAGATAACCATCTCCAGCTGTGATTCTGCAATTGCTGTTTTTCCTGACAGGACTTTTTTCATAATTCTCATTTAAAAGTGTGTGCATATGTCTCCACAGATTCTCATATTTACCCAAGCATTGGCTCTCTGTTGTCTCCTCAGGCAGGGACACTTTACGTAATTCATTATGAAATGAGATTGTGCAGTCGACTTCCTTGTGAAGCACAACTGCACCATGCAGCGCATTCACGTTTGTGTCTCCCCGCAAGACAACTTAGTGAAAAACAAGCAGTGCATGTCCTCTGGTTCACCCCCTCGCCTCTAAACTTCCCGTAAACTCAGTCCAGCAACACATCAACACTGTTCTCAGCATACATCAAACTCCTCAGAGTCTCAGGTCATTGGCCTGCAGCGGAGCCCTATAACAGCACACCCTGTTCTTGACCCAAGTCTTCTCTGAACCCATCAACAGTCCGGATGACATGGGACACATGGTGTCACTTCTCACGCACAAACATGCATTTGTGCACCTATATAAACACACAGCACTTGGTCAACCACACAGAGCAACAAAGTCCATCAACCGTAAGCAACACAGATTTCACTCTCAGTGTTGTTACAAAGAATTTATTTATTGCTCAAAAGTTTAGGGTCACTTATTCTTTATTAATATCTCAAGGGAATTCGTAACTATTTTACGAGGTGGCTAATTCGTATGAATTCGAATGATATGATTCGTACATTTTACTATGATTTGCTTTCGTCAAATTATGTTAGGTTTGGGGGTGGGGTTAGGGGAGGGGCTTAATTATTGCTTTTTTCAAATAATCGTACGTTTTTGTACAATTCACATCACACGAATTCATTTGAATTAGCCACCTTGCCAAAAAAAGTTACGAATTCCAGTGAATCACGTTGTTTCACATTTTTTATTTCCATTTAGTTTATGTTTTTTCAAATAATACTTAGGACGATGTTTAATTTTATCCAATGATTTTATTGATATTTATTTAAATTAACAGAAATGTTTCAATAGCTTTAGTAAACTATAATAACCTTGGCTCTTATTCCCTGCTTTTTTGTTCATTATTCAGTCAAGTCGTCCATTTCAAAATCGTGACATTTTTCTAATTAAAAAAATTAATATGTTGGAACAATGAAGTTTTTGTTTGCAAAAGTAAAAGTAATCTGAAACAAAAAAGCCCAAATCCAGAATAATAGATCCATGAGACCCTAAACTTTTGAATGGTGCTGTAGTATATACACTACAGTATATTGATATATAAGGGCAGTACATACTGTTTGTGCTGCACGAGTTAATGAGTGAAAGTATGAGAAATGCTTGGAGCCTAAAGGAGGTGTTGATGGAGCTGGGGTTTAAGTGCTACTTAGACTGGGTCCGGGATGTTGTTTGGGCTAACAGGCACTCATAAAGACTGAGGAAATGAAAGCAGACAGTAAAAGTCCTGCCTTAACTCGGGGAGGTTCACAGATTTATGCTGAGATAATAGCATGGTGCGGAAACGTGCTTGGGTAGATCACAAGATCACACACATGAACGCGTACACATGTTTACAGTAACCACTAACAGCGCGATTCGGTGACAATGTGACATCAGTCTTGGACATAAAGAGCCTGTAAAGTTGAGTCGGTGGCTGATCAAAGCTCACTTTCACACACTGCAGTTAATTACAGGTTACTGTAAAAAGAAAACTGCGAACAGCCATGGCGACAGTTCCAGTAATAATTTCCGCTTTTGTGGTAATGCAGATGTTGAAGGTAATAAAGTGAGGGAGTTTAAATGGTACTGTTACAAGGAGACTGAAAATTCACAAGGAGAAATAGCCACAGAAATAACACATCTGCTCTTCACCGTCAATACTAATAACTGCACCCTGTCATTCAAAACATACGTTAGAAAATCTCTATACTTTCTGTGATCCTTCATGAAATTAAGCTTTCGTTCCCAAACAGCCGGGATGTGGTAAGAGTGTTTTCAATCTTGTTTTTCTAAGATCACGTCATCACTCAATGTGTTTGAGAGGGAAGAGGGCAGAGTGAGTGATGAGCGAGATCTGTCTCTTCTGCCTCCTGTAAAACACGCTCTTGAGAATGAGTGATGCGAGGCCTTGGAAAAGCACATCTCCTCCGGTAGGATCGAAACTGTGAGGCAGATGCAGGATGACAGCTGCGACAGAATTAATGATCTTAGTCCTCCAACTGGTTATGATGATGGAGAATGCTCACAATGCATTTAATAGGCGCTCAGCGTGGTTTGTCTACCACCTAGTGGCGAGTTAGAGGAATGCATTACAGTTTAGAAATACAGATGAGATAATAATAGTAATGCTGCCGGGATGTGTAGCAATTAGTTTGTAATACAATATTTTGCACGGTGAAGAAAAAATAATAAATGTTTTATTCACAATTAGTTCAAATTAATAATATATAACTGTTTTTGCTAAAGCAGGTCATTCATTTTAATTTGTATGAATGGAGTATAATATGTGCAAGACTCACGGCAGGTTGATCCAGGCCTTGGGGTAGATATTGTTCTCTCTCAGATGATTGTGACTGAGATCAAGCACCCTTAAGTTGACACATTTATGTAAAAGCCTGTCCTGCACCTCCACAATCTGATTTTCCTGCATCCACAATTCCTGCAAATACACCAAGAATAAATTACATAAAAATACAACAAACATAAACACCTGCCCTTCAGAGAGACATTGTGTGTATTGAAGGACTGACCTCTAAAGATGGGGGCAATCCTGCTGGGATGGAACTGAATCGGTTTTTATCCATTCGGAGGAACTTAAGTGCCTTCAGAGGTCTGAAAGCCCAGGGTGCAACGCTGCCCTCATAGAGGATGTTTCCTGTCAGTTCTAAGACTTGTAGGTTGGTCAAGCCTATGAATAAAAAATCTATTAATTCCTTGACGGACACAGCAATTTTTTATTAACTAAAAACATTTTAAACCTAAAGTGATTCATGTATCCCTTCAGGACATATGATTAATGTCATACACACTTGGGATGAAAACACCAGTCGCTCAGGCCCTAATGGGTGATGCTATGTTGAGACCTTAACAGCGGTCATGCAAAAAATCCACATTTTTTATGTTCCAATGGTTAATATGGTCCTCATCCTGGACGTATACTGACACCTAGTGGCATGGGTGCAGATGTAGGAAATGTGTTATTCTTAGACAGCTATTATTGAGCCATTATTCTGAGCAAAAGTGGGGTCACCCAGATAAAATGAATAATATTCTGTTTATTATGCAATGAATATTCAAGCCAACATGAGATCACCTGGTCCATGTAAAAAAAACTTTTATTACACTACTGATTTGACTGGCATCTACACCTTCAAAGTGCACATTAAAAATGTTCTTTGACTTTTCTTATTATAATCTAAACCTACACTGAACTAAAGTGCAGAGCGAGGCATAAATAAACTCAGTTCATCATGTCTGTGCAGCTGACACAACAGACCTTTGAAGCTGTGTGAGGCCAGTTGGTTTATTTTATTGTTGTGTATCTTTAGCTCCACCAGAGAAGACGGCAAGTGTGGAACTGTTGTAAGTCCATTGCCATCCAGGTTCAGACGTCTCAGATTTGTCAGATTCTGGGAAGAATAAAAAAACTATGAGTCTGTTTTTGGGCACACGTGTTTGAATGGTGTACCAGTCTAATAAAGCAATGTTTCCACTCTGCCTACCACCTAATGAATAGCCTCAGTCTGGAAAGGTAAAAACATGCCCTTATCCATCTAAACTCCTTAAATTTAGCTCTATACTGGGCACTGTAAAACTTTGCTCTTCATGCTAATTTCACAAAACTGCAAAACAGTGGCACTTTGAAGAAGTTTCCATTGGTCAAAGTGTGGTTCTTTATTTTTTGGAGCAGTGTTTGATTTGGGAGGTGCATGTGGTCACTTCTCAAGGGGAATCTGGACTTATCTTGGCTAGACTTTACAGTTACGAGTTACAGCACTTATAATTTCAATCTTTTTTTAAATTATGTATGTTGACATAAAAAACTACGATTTTAGGGTGGAGGCCTATACATACTGTTTAAAGATTGTAAAAGTATATAATTGGTGTAATTAAAGGAAAAACCAAGAAATGGCAGTACCATGAACAGACTCAGGCCAAAAGAAGAGTCTTCCAGTATATTCATACTTAGGTCAAGCTCTTCGAGATTTGGAAGTGCATCAAAACCACCGGGAGGAATTTCTGCTAAGTTATTCCCTATTGAACAGAACATTAGTTAGAAGTTAAACAGTTACAAGCTGTTTTACAACAAGCAATCCTTGACTCTTATATGAAAGGGTTTTTAATTGTAGTGTCTGAGTGATGTATATAATTATGTTGGTTCTTACCAGACACTTCAAGTACGGTGACTTCCAGGTTTGTTATGACGGGCAGGTGAGACAAGCCAATCAGCTTGCAGGACATTCGAGCTCCTTCCAGTAGGCAGCCGTCTGGTAACATGTCTGTGGAATTATTGGTCAGGGTGCTGTTAGTCACCTCACTTTCTTCTTCTTCCTTTTCTGCTTCTTCTTCTCCTTCCTCTTTTTCCGCTTCCTCTCCTCCTTCCTCCTCTCCTTCTTCCTCCTCCTCTTCTTCCTCCTCCTCCTCTTCTTCGTCATCATCATCCTCTTCTTCCTCCTCCTCCTCTTTATTTTTCTTCACTTTTTGCTCTTCACCTTGGTCCAACAGGTGTTTTTTCTCAGCTGTAAGGTCCCTCAAGATTGCATTGAGTTTTCCTGATGTTCCTGCCCATCTCTCTAACACAGCATTAAGCTCCACCCACACAGCCTCGATTCTCCCCATAGTAGACTGAAGGTAGAGCAATCCACACACGGAGAATGCCAGGAACATCAAACCCATTAGTGACACAGGAATGACCAGAAACAAACTAAACCAACTAAATATAGTGGGCAAATAGTACAGACAGGAATAAAGGAGGTGGAAAATAAGAGGCTAAACATTAGGACGAGGAATAAAGTTAGACTTATAATTTGCATTTAACGAATGGTTGTGCCATTTCAGACTGCCAAAGTACACATAGCCTCCCTCTGACAACACCAGTGGCTTGTGTAGCAAATAGATGTCACTATAGGGTGCAAGTATGTCCAAGTATTCAATATTTACTTTTCCAATTTATTATTTGATGGAAAATTTATGATTCCAGTTATAAAGCCGGGCTGGTGGTGTAATGTACACAGAAAAACATCCCTCACCTGTGTATTATCTGTGGTCCTCAAGTGCCTTGTTCTTCGTGTTTCTTTTGGTCCACCTGAAAATACAGTCATGATTTAACACAATAACACCAAAATTACTAAACAGAATCTGAACACTGATCTGTGTAAACATGCAACTAGACTGAAGACAGAAAAAGCTACACATGTATGGACAGTATGTAAAAGGAGCTGTAAATATGAACCAACAAGTATTTGGACACTGTGCCACATTTCAGATTGTATGAATGGTATTACATTAGATTGCAAAACATACAAACAAGTGACTTTTATTTGAAAGATTTTGAAAAAAATAGACTTCAGTCAAACAAACTATCTATTATATGATATTTGAAATTACATTATAAAAATACATATCGCTGCTGTCCTTCTGAAACCTTGTATCTCCATATTATTATTATTTTTTTGCCATAAATTATTATTATTAGTGCCCCTTTGTTTGACACTGGGTTTTGCAAATATTGAGCCAATAAAAAGTAGAAAAAAGTGCTTGTAAACTTCGACAACACCATATGTAATCATTTTAAAAGTAGTGTTTTTTCAATTTCCTGAAAAACAGCTAATTTGGACATCCAAGGTTTCAGAATGATGCGGCAATATTCTGTTAGTTACAGTTGGAAAACCTGTCAATTCAAATACACGCATCCATTAAAATGACCTTAAAGTGCAGTTCACCCAAAAATATAAATTCTGTCATCATTTGCTTTCCCTCTTGCCATTTCAAACCTGTATGACTTTCTTTCTTCTGCAGAACACAAAAAGAGATATTTTGAAGAAAGTTGGTAACTGAACAGCACTGGCACCCATTCACTTCTATTGTATGGACAAGAAACCAGTGCAAGTGAATGGGTGCCGGTTAACAACATTATTTAAAATATCATATTTTGTGTTCTGCAGAAGAAAGAAAGTCACGCAGGTTTGAAATGACAAGAGGGTGAGTAAATGATGACAGAATTTTCATTATTGAGTGAACTATCCCTTTAAAAGCAATTGAAATAAGAAATAATTCTAAAGAAAGGTTTAGAGCACCCTTTGTTAAGAAATACATCTTTTTGAAATTTTGTTGCGGTATATAACGTAATAAAATTCATATTTTTTAAGGGTGTCCTATATCTTTTGGGGCCACGGATACACACAAATGCAATTATGACACTAAGACCACAATATTTTTCTTTAAAAGCACTTTGAAACAATATGCATGGTGTAAAGCTCCATAAAGAAAGAAATAGCTTCGCATCTGACATACCCAGAAATATTTTTCTGTGCTACTTTGAATTATAATTGTTGCTGTACTCACTTAATTCTGGACTTGAATCCACCATTTGATGCTGCACGGACGAAACATCGGCCTCAGGCGAGAAACCGATGAGTGAATCTGAGCCAATAACTTCATTTCCCTCTGCCGTCTTTCCCAGTTCATTCAATGCTTCTGCTCTTACACTTAAACTACCCAAGCAGACGCAAAGCACCACGAGAGTCCGCATGGTTCTGATCCGATCCCTTCTTACTGTTCACTTGCAGTGTACCTGAAGGCTCACCTCTAGCTCTCTTAAATTCCCTCATGGCCAGCCGTAAGAAGTAGGAGGAGAAAAAAAACAGGGAGGAGATTGCAGATTTGGGGTCAGATGTGTACGAGAACCTTCATGCAGGATTCAAGTTCATTCCAAAAATATCAATCCCTTACAGTCAATGGTTGTGCCAACAGACACTAGAGTTTGGAGAGAGAGAGGCAGAGGAAAGTGATGCCCAGTGTCAGTCACATCATGTTTGTCAGTGTTCACACCTTGTAACACTTGAGATGGACAAATGAGGGAGCTATCCAAACAGGAGAGGAAGCGAGCAGTCGGACTGACCCATACACAACTCCCTCCGGCTCCAAGTCTCGTCCGCAACATATTTCTGCTGGCACACTGCCATTAGCATGTATGTAAGAAGATAAAGACATTGCCAAAAACAGAGAGACGTGGTTGACTAACTCATAAAACAAACAGATGGAGGCAGACAGGCATTCTGACAAATGTCTCTCTTAAACATACAGCTACAAACTCTGTTTGATTAATAAAAGATATAAAATAGCCAATATAAAATGAATATACTGTCCAGTACACTATAAAACAAATCCTGTAAAAAATGGTAATCTTCTGGCAGCTGGGGTGCCAGAAACAATACTGTAAAATAACAACTTTGTCCCATATAATTACATGTTTTCATGTTTTTCTTGTAAATTTGCAAATTTGTGTTTTTCTGTCAATTGACGGTTTTAAAACATCCCATAAGCACCGAACAATTCTGTAAAATTACAGTTTTTACAGTGTATCCTCAAGTGTTTAGAGAACAGTTCACCCACAAATGAAAATTCCATCATCATTTACTCACCCTCAGATTATTCCAAATCTGTATCAATTTCTTTGTTCTAATGAACACAGAGAAAGATATATGGAAGAATGTCAGTAACCAAACAGATCTCATCCCCCGTTGACTCCCATTGTATTCATTTTCCCTATTATGGCAGACAATGGGGGATGAGATCTGTTTGGTTACTGACATTCTTCCAAATATCTTTCTATGTGTTCATTAGAACAAAGAAATATATACAGGTTTGGAACAAAGTAAATGAAGACAGAATTTCCTTTTTTTGGATGAACTGTCCCTTTAAGTCACATTTACAAACGTATGTATTACTAACCACAGTTACTGTAAATGTCTTAAAATTTAAAATAGTTTTGCTATCTATCTGTAGTTCAAGTGTCCAAAGACCTTTTAAAGCCCCTCTTTCAGTGCCCAAGATCTCCTCACTTCATTTATTAGAGAGAAATCAGACATGTTGGCTGTGGGAGAGTAAGACAGAGTGTTTAAAAAAAGCCAGAGGTTGGGCCATGGTCTCACACACACACAAACAGAGAGCTCTCAGGGTCACATTGTATAGGCAGAGGTTGTTTGCATTTACATTAACACCACACAGTATCACTGCAGAGCGAGCCTGTTCAAATTTACTCAGACGGCATAAGCTACAAAATATGTTGACATATGGAGCGTATTCTTTGACATGCACCTTAAAGGGACAGTTCACCCAAAAATAAAAACGTTATTATTTTTCACCCTCATGTTTATTTAAAACCCGTTTGACTCTTTCTTATGTGCAACACAAAAGAAGATATTCTGAGAAATGTCTCTATAATGGAAGTCAATGGGGGCTAATGTTGATCGGTTACCAACGTTTTTCAAATTTTTTTTTTGCGATCTGCAGAAGAAATAAAGTCATACAGGTTTGGAATGACATGAGGGTGAGTAGACCAGACTGTTTAAAATTTCTTAAAATTTCCTTTAACCGAGGTCCATGAATCTCTGCTTCATCAAGTATCTCTATAAAGGGATGACCCTGTACTACTCTCCAAACAAACAGTGGGTACGAACGAGACAATAGCTGTAATTTAATGCTATCTGGCAAAACCACTTTGCCAGATTCCCACTCCATATCCAAATATCTGTCTGTAGTGAGTCACTGGTGTCAGTCTGCTCCACTGACTCTTCATTCTCCCTGTCCTACACCCGGCCTCTTAACCTGTTTAGTGTCTCAGCTGTTACATGTTTTTAAAATGAGGTTGTTGAAGTTGATGCCTGCTGCTGTACAGAGCTGCCGAGAACATGCTATTGCAAATAGAAATAAGTAACATTTTATTATCGGCTAGACTTCCCAAGGAAAGCAAGGGAAGAAGCTTCATCTTAACATGGAAACTATGAACCCTTGCACAATGTTTGTAATGTCCTACTCTGATACTACTTGTAAGGGAAGGTTCTTTTTTTAGGCCAGAGGGATCTAGAATAGCTAAGCATGTCATTGTGATGTCATGCATTAGACTTTATGCTTTGAGATACTGCCCTAATGTGACACCAGCAGTATGTCTGATATACTGTAGATATTATATATGTAAATATTACATACAATTCTAATACAACCTGCAATCTGAATAAACACACATTTTGGCAGAAAGAGGTAAATTAGCACAAGCGAGTCAAGAATAACTGTAAGAAGGGGAATCAAAGCCAATAGTTTAACTGATAACGCAAACAGTACCATCGTCATGGATTTCGATTCCCACACAAACCAATAAAAGTACCACAAGAATGGAGCCACGATGCTGTTCAACATGATTGGCAAATGCAGGTGACCGGCAGATAAATTTAGAAATTGATATGAGGCTGTCACTCAGGCTGCCAGGGACACCAGTGCCAAGGACTTATTGTCATAACTCGAGTCCTCCTGCCTGTTGTCTCTGACATTCCTCCCCTATTTATAGTCCATACCATCCTAAAGCCCACTCTTAATCCTTTTCCCCATCCCTCCTTTCTCTCCCAGATGGAAAAGGGGAGTGACAAAAGGCTTTGTCTTTTCTGAGCCATCCATTCCAGCCTTAAAGGCCAAGACAGGTGGCCCCGGAACTCTTCGTCCTGTGTCTGCCGTGGTAAGAAGAGCGCCGGGTGATAGGACTTTAGTGCTGGATTACCGGTGAGAAGAGCACAGGGAATTTTGAAAGAAAACCAGGACAGCCATGGATGATGTATATAAAGCAGCGGTAAGTTGGGAACGCAATGGCAGTTTGTCTTTTTTTACGATTTGTGCGTTCTTGAAGGAGGACTGTCACTGTAAGGAGAGTCACAGAAGTTAGAAAAAGTTAAAAATGACAAAATGAATAATAATTGTGTTTTGTTTACTATTGAACAGGGCCATAATGCATGTTTTAATTAAAAAGGATGTATAATTATTTATAGATAATGCAGAAACTAAGATTAAACTAGCCTTAAATCCTTTGTAAATGACACATTTATGCATTATAACTAATAATGTATGGACTAAAGTTGCAGTAATGGCACTCAAGGTTAAATCAGTAAATGGAACAGAGGGCATTTGGTGCCCTTTAAGGGCATATTGCTTAACAGCACAGTACTCACCTTTAAAAGTTATTTATTTTATTCTATTTTTAACTTTTTAGGGGTGGGGAGTTGAGAGATCCTTAAAGAGACTGAGGTTAAAGTAATAGGACAGAGAATGAACATATATGGACCTCTGGAATATTGTGTTTTCACAGTCAACTATACCTATTTCTTTTTCTCTCTTCCACCTAACAGGTAGAGAACTTAACAGAAGAACAGAAAAATGGTAAGTTTCCATCATACATGGTCTGTCAGTTTTAACTGTAGCCTATATCTGTGGTAGTCTTGTGACACAATACAAGATTAGCCCTGCAGCTCTTTTCGAAACGCTGCTGGTGACTTGTGACATTTGGCTGACACGCTGCATTTGGCAGAGTTCCGCGCTGCGTTTGACATCTTCGTGCAGGATGCTGAGGATGGCTGCATCAGCACTAAAGAGCTGGGGAAGGTCATGAGGATGTTGGGCCAGAACCCCACCCAAGAAGAGTTGCAGGAAATGGTGGATGAAGTAGATGAGGATGGTATGATGAACATTACAACAAGAAACAAGCGCCACATTTAGAAATAATATCTTAAGTTATGATTTATAGTCACGTGTCAGTCATTAATACGAATTGTGTGTTGGTAGGAAGCGGGACTGTGGACTTTGATGAGTTCTTGGTGATGATGGTGCGCTGTATGAAAGAGGAGAGCAAAGGGAAATCAGAAGAGGAGTTAGCGGAAGTCTTCCGCATGTTTGATAAGTACGAACCCTAATAATAATATCAACGCATGTCACATTATCTCAGCTTCCGTCATGCGGGGTTTAATTAATAAAGACATGTTTTATCAATATCTCTGTAAGGAATGGAGATGGCTATATTGATTTAGACGAGCTGAAGAACATGCTGGAGTCAACAGGCGAGGCCATTACCGAGGACGACATCGAGGAACTCATGAAGGACGGAGATAAAAACAACGACGGCAAGATCGATTACGATGGTAAATTTGCAACGGTTTTTGAACAATTACCTGACAACTTACCAGATCCTCAATATATAACGCATAGGTTATTACTTTAAACCCACAGAGTTCTTGGAATTCATGAAGGGTGTGGAGTAAAATCCGTCTCGACAGACCGCAAGAAAAACCTACGTTGTATTCCCAGACCCAAATCTGTGACGTCACCGCACGGCCGCCACACGGACCTTCGGATTATGTGTGATCGTTCATGTTCTAAAATTTGTTTGTTATACTGTAAATGGTATCATAACCTACTTTCAAAAACGACAATATTATTTGTGCACAATAAAAACATTTTCTGTAGTACTTTTTATTCACAGTAAACCCATTTTGTAACCTTGAAAAACGAAAATTCTGTCATCTTTACTCACCCTCAAGTTCAAAAACCTGTATGATTAATGTTGTTCTGCGAAACACGAAGATGTTTGGAAGAAAGATTGAAACTAAACAGATCTGGGTAACCTTTGACTACCACAGTGGGGAAAGTAGAGTGGTATTGGTACAAGTGTTTTTGTTTTTTGAATGCAAGAACTGTTTGCGTTCTTACATTCGTTAAAATATATTATTTTGAGTTCAACAGAACATTGCAATGTGTACAGTATTTTTTTCTTACCATGGTAGTCAATTTGATCCCATAATAGTTTGGCTACTAGCATTATTTCAAATATCTTTGGTGTTCGGCAGACCAAAGAAATGTATACAGGTTTGGAACAAACCTTGAGGCTGAGTAAATGATGACAGAATTGTCATTTTTTGGCGAACTATCACTTTAATACATATGCCAAGCGCTAATACAGGCAGACTGAAATGAAGTTACTTCTACTAACACCTTACACCAAATCCAGTGCAAACTAAGCTTACAGTATTAACAGAGACCCTTTCTGCAACATGACACATTATCAAGTCACCCAAGTCAAATTACCTGGTTTATTCAGCATTTCACACAACAACAGTCAAAAACTGACAAATCTATATTTTTTTCTCCCTAAAAGCATCATCTTCCATATATATACACTTGAGTTATAAGCAGACAGAGTCAAAAGCTACAGGAAGGTGATGAAACACTTAAATGTGAAATGGTCATTTGTCTTAGGGTGTTGAAAAAGAGTCAACTGGAATGCAACATTTAAAAGCATGTTAAGCTTTCAAAACAGGCCAAACTGGTTCAAAAATGAAATGCAAATCTATGGGGCCTTTCACACTACAATGCCCAAGTTAGAAAACCCACACACTAAAGATGGTTTCTCCATCCTTTCATGTTCACTGTGAAAAAGCTGGAATGATACTGATGTTGTAAGCTTGGTCTCGAAGTATTGAGTTAGGAGGGAGGGTGTAGTTCAGGGTTGTTTAATGATGGGAGGGTTTTAGTTTGCAAACGTGCGCTTGACGGCAGCAACGATAGATTTGGCACTGATGCCAAACATGTCCAGAAGCTCCTGTGGTTTGCCGCTCTGGGGCACGTGGCTCACAGCCAGTCTCTGCACCACTATGCTGGGCTCTTCACCCACTGCAGCCAGGACGGCCTCGCCCAGACCACCTACAAAGAGAATACAAAGTAACTACCATAAATAACCTCAAGCAAAAGGGAAAATATCCACAGTACTTTGTCATCTTAATTATATTTGAGAAAAAAAGAACTCGAGCCCACCCTCTTTGTAGTGGTCTTCTACAGTGATCACCCTTCCTCCTGTAGCACGAGCACTTGCCACAATTGTTTCAGCATCCAGAGGCTTAATAGTAAATGGGTCAATAACACGAATGTTCACACCTGAAACAGATAAAATGTGACCACTTTAAGACACAAGCTTTATGCCTTAAAAATAAAATCCATATGTAAAAAGGGACCTGTTAAGAATTGCAAAATGCGATGTAATACGCTGTTATGACCAGTAGGGGTTGTACAAACCTTCTTTGGCCAACTGTTCATGTGCTGCAAGTGCCTCATGCAGAGTTACTCCACCTCCAATAACAGTCACCTTATCGTTGTCAGACTTGCGCACCACCTACAGGACAGACAGGGAATTGTTATAAAAAAATCAATTCTACAGCTGACCAACAGGGGGCGCCATATCCACACTGCAGTAAAGGATAACAATGCGTTTGGTTAAGTTACATTTTAATACAGTCTTATTTCTCAACAGTACTTTTTGGGTAATTTAATAAGAGATGTATTGAGGGCTGCTTTTGTTCTCACCTTGGCTCTGCCAACTTCAAATTTCTCTTTAGGATCGTAGATAACAGCATTGTCAGGGCGGCTGGTGCGGATAAAACAGATACCCTGAAAACAGATACCAGCATTAATACAAAGAACAAACAACAGATTGAGTAATAATTTAAAATAGGGGTGTCACAATATACCGGTGTCAACAATAAATGTGAGATCAATAACGGTTTATTGATATTGGGTTAATACTGTAAATAATTTAAGTGGCAGTAAGAGTTAAATTACTAGTATAAAAGTAAAATGCACCTCACCTTTGTATTGGCTGCAAGCTCCACAGCTCTCTCAGTAGATACGCCATCACTAGGATAAAACACAGTGCATGTCGGGATAGCGCGGAACATTGCGAGATCCTCCAGTGCCATCTGGGAGGGGCCATCTTCACCTGGAAATAAAAAGAGGATAACTGTAACATTAATTTTCCATGAAACACTAAGATAGAATTTCCTTGAAGTCTGAAAAAAAGTTCAGAATTCATGTACCCCACGTCGCAATGTCTTACCGATGGAGACGCCACAGTGTGAGCCAACCAAGTTGACGTTGGATTGGGAGATGGCTGCCATGCGGATGTGGTCATATGCACGAGCGAAGAAGGCAGAAAAAGTGCTGGCGAACGGAATGGTACGGTCGCGGGTGGCACAACCAATGGCCACACTTACCTGCATAAGACATTTAACGTATTTAAAAACAAGGCCTTACTTAGAAATACTTCATTCTAGATCCTTGTCTCTTACTGTACTAATCATAAATGGATAGATATTCATGTGAAAAAATGGAATATTGCTAATTTGTAAAGTCATGTCTTTTTTTAAATCATCTGCATAATATGCATAACAAAGAGGGATTTGGAAAATGAATAGTAACGTCTGAGCAGATTACAGTTTAACCAGGTTATGTCAAGTACCCACAATGCAATATGAATAATGCACCACACCCTATTGTACAAATAAAAGTATTCAACATCTCCCGTCCTCTTAAACTTTAATGTGACTATATACACATGTGTAGACAGTCTGGCTTGATTATTTGTCTTGCCACCACGACACAAACATTGCTTATCTTTCAGCATAAATGAGAAAACCATCCAGTTACACACCATGTTTTGTTCAGCAATGAAGCACTCAATGAAACGATCAGGATGAGCCTTTTTGAAGATATCAGCGAAGGTTGAGTTCTTAGTGTCACCATCCAGGGCCACCACACGAGTGCTTGCATCACCCATTCTCTTCAGAGCGACACCGTACGCCTTCCTGGTGGAGATCTGAACGGGCAAACGAAATATTACTGATGTAAAATCTGTTCAAGTAAACACTGCTTATTACAAGTATAAATATACTCATGCATACAAGTTATAATCAGTAAATGTTACGGTTTTATGAAAAATACTGAACTATTTAACAGTCAAAGATCCCTATAACCATTAAGGCCTAATTAATACAGATTAACGATGTGCCAGTTCATCACCTTGTCTCCAATCTTGTATTCTGGAGCTGTGAGCAGGTGGACGGGGGTGCCGTCAACCGCAGCAGCATCCTCAGTGGGCGCCTGAGGATGGAGGGGCTTATTGGGAGACTGGATCTGGCTCTTGAGGTCATTAATAAGCTCATCAGCACGATCTTTAGGCATAGGCTTTCCATGCCAGTTATCCTGATCTTCAATGCCTGTTTACAGAGGCACAGATCAGCAAAAAACAACTTCAACAAGAATAATGCCACAAGTATATGGTAACTCGATTCAGTTACTCTATAGTGACATACCTTTAAGACCTTTGCCCTTAAATGTTTTAGCTACGATGGCAGTGGGCTTCCCTTTGAATTGCTCTGCCAGCCACAGAGCCTTGCACAGCTCCTCCACATCATGGCCATCCACCACATAGGTGTTGAAACTGCATAAACAAACAAAAATAATATTTACTGGTATTAAACACTTCACAACAGACATCGAAGAAAGAGATGTTCTGAATAGAATATGGCATACTCTTAATTAAATAGCATGTAAAGCAGTATGCAGTGTGTAACAAACATGTAGGTTGTCATATGACTATTAACTAGGTTTAATTTAGGATGTATTGACTTTTTTCATGAAGTTAAGATATTTACACAAACATGCTGCAAATGCTTATTTTCCTTCTTTTTCATATATTGGAAATTAAAGATGCACTGCATTATGGGATACAGTCGCTATTAATGTTTTCCAGGTACAAAATTCACAATATGCAAACAGGTGTATAGCATTATAATATATTAAACATAGCAAGGGCGTAAAAATCAAGATCAGATCTACGTACCCAAACGCCTCACAACGCTCCTTATAGGTGTTCATGTTATGCTGCAGTGGGGCTGCCTCACTCTGGCCCAGACGGTTCACATCAAGGATGGCCACCAGATTGTCAAGCTTGTAATAGGAGGCAAACGCCATGGCCTCCCACACCGACCCTTCTGAGCACTCGCCATCCCCCAGCATGCAGTACACACGGTAGCTAATGAACCAGAGATAAAGACGCATTCAGTTACATCACCATCAAATGAGCAGCAGACACGGAGCTCTTCCTGTGCCACATTAGAATAAATGACAGGCATCTTTGGCATGTGTACAGAGGGTAGATACCTGGAGCCATACCTGGATTTTTGTTTTAGCGTACATACGCAGTAAAGTGGACTTATGTACTGCACTTTAGTTCAATCAATTAATTTATTCAATTAAAGTATACCTGGACTTGTCTAAGTATTTTCCTGTGTAAGCAATGCCGCAAGAAGCCCCCAGACCTTGACCAAGAGAGCCTGTTGCCACATCCACAAAAGCCAGTTTCTGAAATAAATGTAGCAGTTTGCTAAAACAGCTCATAACATTAAGTTATTTGTCATATGACTTCATGCGAGGGTTCATATGTGAGGTGACACAGTGGCGTTACTTACAGGAGTGGGATGACCCTCCAGGTCAGAGTCGATCTTACGCAAGTTTAACAGATCGGACTCTTTGATATACCCAGCCTCAGCCCAGGCAGCATACAGAATGGGAGCAGCATGGCCCTGAAAACAGTCAAATGAAAGGCGTAATACAGTTAATATAGGGGTACATAAGGGGTGGAAGGTCAAACTGAAGAAAAAAGTCATAATGCACAATGTACGACAGCCCACCTTAGACAAAATGAAGCGGTCGTTGCAGGGGTTACGTGGGTCTTTGGCTTTGTAGCGCATGGTGTGGAAGAACAGCACAGACATGAGCTCAGCAGCGCTGCAGCATGAGGTGGGATGTCTGCGAGTACACACCAGCATCACAGATCAATTCATCAACCATTAACTATTAGTTTATACATGCTGGATGAGTTGAAGACCACTCAAACATGCGGGTTATCTTTCACTTTAAAAAGTAGAACGCTGATTGCAAATGGTACTAAAGGGCGGAAGTCGCTACAGTCATCACTGGAGTTTGAGGTGTAGTAATATAGCTTATCAGAATCAAGAACCAATGACTATCAATCAAGCTACTGCTAACCCAGACAGTTGTGTTTACACATAAAACAATTGAACCATACCATGATAAGTAGGGCTATTGCTATTAGTTATCAAATCAAATATGGGGTCCACTGTGCAATATATCTACATTTTAGCTTATTTGATGAGGTAAAAGGTTAAGTGGGTTTACAATCCCAAACCATTTTTAAGCTAAATAAAACCAAGGGACTGGTTATAAACATGTTCAAACTTGCAGAGGTACAAATGCAGCACAAACGTTTATTGTTAAAATATATAATATTGTAGAGCTGTTATTTCGGTTCACAAAATATTACAGTGAGAAAATATCCATGCGATTACTATAACTCAGTGGGCACAAAAATAGCAGCTATGAAAAAACTACTTTTTTAATTCACTCAAAATACATGCAGTATCGTGTTATTGTTTAATACACTCTTTGTTTTTCAAATGAACAAAACACCAAGGATTACCATCTGTCCTATAGTGAGATTCAAACAGGCTGAAAAATAAAATTGAAAAAGGGATTAAGAAAAACTTCTTGAATGCTCAGTTTAGGGCTGGGCGGTATGACCAAAAATTTATATTTTGTTTTCCAGATTTATACTGGTTTCCCGGTACATGGAGGTATTTTTTAAGCACATTTTCTACTGATTGAGAGAGGAAATAGTGCTGTTGATTGACTTAAAATGCCCTTTTATACTGTCATGGTGACAGTGACACTATCCCCTATAATAACTGCAAAGTTTAGACTTCTTTAACAACTGAATAGCATGCGAAGGTAAAATGCATACATAATATTTAAGCAAATAAATAGAGAACAGGGCTCGAAATTAACTTTTTTCCTTGGAAGCACTGGTGCGCAGCATAGAAAGACGGATTGTGTGTGAATGACCAGTCACAGTGCAACAGTGAAAAGGGACCCCACTGAAACAGTGTCGCGCTGCGCCGCGTCCCGCACGTTGTTTATGCGGTATATAAAAAATTAATATCATAACAAAAATACACACCGGTATTCGGTACGAACCGGTATATCGCCCAGCACTAGCTCAGTTGCACAATTTAGACTATGGCTGCAAAGGAATCCTAAAGGTCTGAGTGAAAATCAATACTTCCTTGTAGATGTTTTAAGGAAGTAACATTTATATTGGCAACTTTCCTTGTATGCATCATCTTAATCTCAGAAATGACAGGGAACAGAAAAGGAGGAAGTGTCATAACCGCATAATAAATTGTATCAGGTAAAAGTTTCAAAACTCAGGGAAATTCCTATAATACTCTCAATGAATGAAAGATTGCAAAATAACCTTTGAGAATAAGGGTGTGTGAAGTGAACTGCAACAAATTCAACCCTAAACAAAGTAAATAATAATTCAATTGCATTATAAGACAAATGCATTAAGGCCAATGGCCAAACACAATGGGTGACCTATGAACATTATTTACAGTTCTGTAGGACTGCCCTTCCATTTCCCTCATTTTTACGATATAAATCCAACATGTCTGATGGAAGTAGCGATGCACCAAGTACCTCTGGGGCATTTACTTTAATAAGATATAAATAAAAATGGCCACTTTGATTTCAGTGCACGTTGGGAAATGAGCGTCTGTGGCAACGCACTGGTCAGTCTCGCAACTGCGAACTGACAAATCGATATTGAGCAATCGTAAAGCAAAGTTTTCCTTTCATAAAAGCTTCTGTTGAAGCCCGTAGAAACTTCATTAATAGGAGGCAAACTTTTTAACCCAAGGTACAACAGACACCACGAGATACGCACGCCTCCACGTGACAACCTGTTAGCAGAGGAGAAACGTGCATTCAACTGCACCGCAACTCGTGCTACTTAAGCACAAGCTTCGGCTGGTTCATTTAACGTTATAACAATTCAATTAAATCGATAATCATTCCCAGAGACAGCACCAATTCCCCATACCTAAGCCAAATTTTATCTGCAAAATCACCACAGCGTGCCCTGCCCCCGTCCAACTTTACGTAATGCAAGAATGAGAAGTTTCATTTACACAACCAAAGAGATTAATGCATGATTGCAATTGTATTTAGCAACCTGAAATTTTATTTTAATAAACGGTTTTACCCGGAGTTTGAGGCGCATGTCTGTTTGATGGAAAGGATCCTGAGCTTGTTAGCGATGTCTTTCAGGCCCTGAAGAGTTTTCTCGTCGGGTTTGTGGTAACTCATGTTTCACCAGTGTGCAGGAAATGCGCTAAATAAATGTAAACGTTGTGACTTAAAAGTCTCCCGATCCTACATTAATCTGCAGGGTAAAAGATAAACGCAATTATCACCGGAGCAGAGCACGATGTGGGACAAAAATTACGTGGTGGGCTGAGGCTTTTATGTGACGCTTTACGTCAGCTGTCAACTCATCCTATGAGGCGAGCCATTGGACGAAACGCTTTTCGCAACCTCACGGGCCAGACTGCAGCAGCGAGGTTGCCAGATCAGATCAGAGCCCGCGCGAAAAACAACGTTAGTTTTGTAATAAATATGATTCACACATGGTTAGTTTAGGGCGGACGTGTGTTAAGCTTTCGTATACTAGAGTAAAACCACTATTTACAAACACTGGTGTAATGATTCAATGGTGGTGCGATTGTTGTTAAACAATGAAGAAGTATCAAAAGAAATCAAATGAATCGTCGAGTCATGATGACAGTCATGAGGATGGGAGTGTGTAAACTATTTGGAAACTAGGCTCTGCCCTAGGTGTGTAATGCTTTCAAATTGGTTTCAAATTGTGAATTTGTGATCATAAGCCCTTAAAAACGAAATCAAAATTTATCAGACAAGTCTGTGTTTTTTTTGCTAAATTGCTTAATAATAAATTACAGAAGGTAGGCCTAAGTAAATAGCTCTTACTCATCTAGAAGCAGCTGTCGTTATGTTTTATGAGTATTTCAGTCTTTTTCTGCATGTTTTTGTTTACATATACTAAATCATAGTTGTATACTAAAACGGTAGAAATGCCTTTTACAGTATGACATGTTGTTATTCTATCATGACACCAAGGAAAGTAAATTAGTTTGAACTTATGAAACGCTAGTACAATTGTAAGTGTTATTGTTTTAGAGACATTGTACCGCCCTTTAAATAATATTTGTAATTCACATTTGATTGTGACACTTATCAGATGTTCCTTAAATATCAGTTATTTCTAAATATTTCAAATCCAATATGTTTATCCCTTGTACCTTCATTTTACATTTACAATAAAACGCAATATGACATTAGCACCTGCTACTTTTCGTTTTCATTTTAAATAATTAAGGTAATGTGATTATTTTCATTTTTAATCAAATACAATTAGATTCGCGTCGAGGCCAATTTTAAAATAGGCACTAGTATCTTTATAAATCAACTGCAGATTCTTGGTTTCATATTTAAAATCTTCAATACAAAAACACCACAGTGAAAAAGTGGCTTTAGATGTAGGCCAATAGCGTTTAAGCTGATGTTGAACAGGCAGCTTTCGTGTCCAATTGAAAAGACCTTTCGGCACTCCCCTACCTTTCGGTACGCCCCCAACTTTCGGTACGCCCAGTTCTCCGACCTGCAGATACCCCGTCTCGATTTTTTCTGCACTCTCTCTCATTCTTGATAGAAAATCTGTGTGTGTGTGACATTGCAGAAACATTCTTTCATTTTTTTAAAGAATATGCTAACATTATTAGCAAATGCTGTTCAAATGTATATGTTTAATGTGAAATATCGGTTCACATACTTTTACCTCAGAATCACAAATTGATTTTGTTTTGTAAATGACAGCATGTACAGTGCAAGTCTACAAACCTAAAAAGATGTTTCGTGATCATCTTACGCCGCGTTCAAGACACCTCGGATTTAGGATATTTCCCGCGGTTTTATTGTTAATAAACACGTTTTAATGCTACTTAATCATTAGTACATTAATGTCTTTAGAACCATTTTATGTTACTAAATGCAGACGTTACTTCCTGGTTTGTGGTGGGAAATATCCCAAATCCGGGGTGTCTTGAACGCACCATTACAGTGGTATGTTACAACATATACAAGTGGCAATCAATATTTGCAGGGAAAAACAGTGAATTAAATAAAACCAGATTAACAATGTGATTATACTTTATTGAATATAAAATTATGATTTTCATCATTTTTAGAGATTTTTCTTCAGTGCTTCATGCAGCCTATTCAGTTATCCTCATCCAGGGAAGATTCATCTTCAAATTCCTATGGAAAAAAAGTATTTTTTAAAATTAAACCAATTTAAAAGTATTTATAACTCAACAAATTATAATTATTTATTTATCTATTTTATATTTGATGGACATTGATCCAAATTACTATGTATATATTAAACCCATCACATACAATAATACACATGCGCACCTTGAGTTTCTCCTGGGCTTCAGACTTCTCATCAGCAGTTATGGGGTCTTTATCCAATCGCTCCAGCTGGGAGAGATGTGAGATCAAATACAGCCTGTAATCATCCGTATTTGCTAAAGGATTGTCCAGGACTACAAGGACCCTCAGTGATTTCTCCACACTAAATAGAGCTTGCAAAGCCCTCTGAGAAGATATAAGGTTACCCCTTGAAGTGAAAAAATATGTTTTTATGATACCAAATAACATGACCGGTGACTAAAACTTATAGTGGCATAGTTAAGGTATGTCACTTACCTGATGTTAACATACTGGAGACATTTCATACTGGAGTTGATTCCATCCAATAATTCTAGTTGGTTATCTCTGAGGTGAAGAGTGTTTAGTTGCTCTAGCCTCTCCAGACCCTCCAGTCGCTTGATGTTGTTCTTAGCCTGTAAAATTAGATGACATATGAGATGGTACTGTAGATCCTTGGAGATAAATAACTTGCAATTTTATGTACAGCAAAGTAACTACCAGCCATACCAGGTGTAAGTGACGTAAATTAGAAAGGTAAATGCCATCTGTAGTTTCCAAGCAATTTCCTCTAAGCTCAAGTGTCACCAGATTGGTCAGATTATTACATTCCAAGCCTTGCATTGTCTGAATGCCATTACCTAAAATCATAAAGAATTTTGCTATTCAGTGGTAACAATAAAGTTGTCTATAAAATATGACATCACACAATGTTTATTGATTTATTACACAGCTATGTCTACACTCTACATTTATTGAGACAAACTAGTATTGGTACTATAGTGTAAAAGAAAGCATTATATTAAAAGTACAACAAAAAAGTGTCACTTACCAATAAGATTGAGGGTTTCCAGTGCTGTAGCTTTGAGGCCTTTCACATCACACAGACGGTTGCTTGCAAGGCTGAGCCACTGTAGGAAACCGAGCTGGTCAAACCACTGGCCTTCACACCGTTGAATCAGATTAGAATCTCCCTTAACCCATAGCAGGTGGGTAAGGCCAGCCAACGGAGAGAGGTCTGACAAATGATTGGAGGAAATGTCTAAGTAACGCAGATGGATGAAAGAGCTGAGCAAGACCAAATCCGTCAGACCCCTATTGTTGAGATGGGTCACAGAAACAGACATTTAAGTGTGTTCCTTTAGCTAACTATTTCATTAAAAGCAACTAACAAAACAGAGTTATACACACAAAAGCAATTAATAAGACAACTGATTTTTTTATTTGATTTGCAATAATACCCTTGGACAGATTAATGTCACATAACTGGCATATATTCTGTATTGTAAACATTTCTTACTTGTTGTTAAGATCAAGTCTGACATAGGCATGGGACAGACTGTTTCCGGTGTGGCACAGTAAAGATAAGCATTTAGCTACCATGTCCTGGTTTAGTGGACAGGGCTCAATCTGATAATAGAGCAAGAAAAAAGGCAAATCCCATCTGGTATTAATTCTCTTCGAAAAAGAACTGTAGTTGGTGGATAATATCTGTAAATGTAGGTTACCTGGTCTTCTGGTATCCCCTCTTTATCATGACCAACCTCACTTTCTTGCTCCTCATCCTCTGTCTCAGAGTCCACTTTTAGCACCTCATCTTCATCAAAGTCTGACATTTTAGGTCATTAATCTTTTATAAAAATGATTCGTCAGTTAACTGCGATCACAACTTCAACAGGCAAACTAGCGAGGTAACGTGAAAACAGGTTGCGTCAAACAAGAATTTCTCTTACCACGCTCACAATTTTTTTGTTAATGTAAAAGTCAAACCGATTTAATTCAAGTTGTAGAGCCGAAGTTTTCGGTTTCTGACGCCTCTAACAGAACCGTGTTTATGCACGTTACCATGGTAACACTCACGCGCACGCGACTTTGTGTTTTGTAGTTATGTTGCCATTAAAGAGATTACATGAAACCTCACTATTATTTACTGCTCTTATCAAGTGTTACCGCGTTTGTTAATGTGAAGTGATGAAATCAGTCAGAGAAATCACCTGCTGTTAAAATAAAAAGAGGCATAAAACAAACGTGCTCCTTTTTAAAACAATGTTTAATATTCACCAAAAACAAAAAAAACCCCACAAATACCCAATTTTCAAGTATAATAAATAAACCATCACGTAAGAGCAGAAGCTGTGCAGCCACCCCAGTAGGACAAACTTAATCACTTTTATAGCGAAAGAAAATCCTATTACCGTTCACAGTCTAAAGGCAACAATTGTCTAAACAATTTACTACGATTAGAAATTGCTTTAAATCTCTTTAAAGTTACTTTAAAATGATGAATTTTGAGAAGCAGACACATTCTCATTAAACTGCAACATGTGATGTAAATAATGTAAACAAGTGTATTTATAGTCATCATCTTCCTAAACATCTGACATGATGTTAAAATGAAGAATATGAGAATGTACATGTAAAAGTGCTTGTGTATTGTATAGGTCAAATTTTAAGTAACTCAAACAATCAATAAAACATTCTTGAAATTCTGTTTTGGTTAGTTTCAGATACACATCTTCAAGCAGGGTATTAGAACAAAATATAACAAAAATAGCCTTAATACACAATCCAAGTGCAAAAACGAAGATTTAAAAAAAATCTACAAATTCAAGTGTGTCCGTATTCAACATTTTTGTAAAATGCATCTAAATGGAAATAATCCTAAAAATACCCTTGATGTTCAAACCCTGAGAATACTGATGGCGGCAAGACGTCTCTGCAAGAACCATCTTCATGCCTCTGTTCATGTGCCAAGAACAAAAAATCTATGGAACAGCTGCCAATGTTTATATGACACTATATGACACTTCTAAAAAACTGTGCGTGTGCTCTTCAATATATAACCCATTTCATAAAGGTTCAAATAAGACCTGGCTTCTTTAAGATTAAATTTGCTCTATTCACACACCTGTAGAACTGAAACCATTAAAACTCTCTGTGATCTAATAATTTAACCAAAAACTAAAATAAAACAAGGTAGTAAAAATATGTCTGTATATAGATCTGTGCATTGTGACATCGTTCATTATATTTGTTGTGTTGACCTGTGATTGTGTTTATCCAAAATGAGTCTCGTCATCTGTCTATTCTATCTTATAGTTTCTGGTATGATCTTAGGTTAACCTAGCTATCCTTTTTGGATGTTCCCCTCGTAATTCTCCATGCAGATCAGGATGCGTTGGGTAAAATAACCAGGGTCAGAAATAGCCTTCATCAGATCATTCTGTACAAGGCACAGATCATACAGCTCTGATGTTGAAGCTGTTCGAGTCTGCAAGCCCTCTGGGTCCAAAAACACCTACAGAAACATTTAAGAGAATATAGTGACTGTTTATAAAGCTTGAGTTGGAAATTCTAAAAAAGCACATCACACACCTTAGGAAGGACAATAGTGTCCTCATCATTCTGCCTAATATTGTCATCAATGAAGATATGTTGAACCTTGGAGTCAAAAGGGTCAATCCAGAGTGGTTTACCTCCTAAAATGGAGTATGTGTTCCGTGCCCACCTATTAGGAAAGGAAAGTCTGCCATTGATAAACAACAATAATTCAGCACTCTATAGAACTGATCACCCTTTTCAAGTGCCTCCTCACCAGTCAAAGTGGTCCTGAAAGCCACTTAGACCCTCGGCAGCACTCAGATACTGGTACACACATCGCTCTCCTTCTCCTGTGGCTACACGCTCCTCTCCACGAGTCAGCACTGCACCCTTCCTGCTGCACCTAATCCGCCCGGCAGTTACATTCACCCTCAACTGTGAGGTTAAACGTTCATGAGGCTCATCTAGGATAACTCCAAGAAGACTTACACATCATCAAATATGAAATACCTTCAGAGCCGGTAGGTCGGGAAAGAGCGGATGTGACCCATCCTCAACAGCACGTCGGACAGTGGACAAAACCCGAGGCAGGTCTGTGCCAAAGGTACGGAAGACGATGGAGAACTCCACACCCTCTGAAGTCAAGTCGTGCAGCATCTGGAAGAATGAAGGTAGGATCCAGTGGTACAGCTTCCCATCTTCTCCTTTAACAGACAGCTCCTTATCCTCAGGTAAGTCGGGTGGCCATCGAAGCAGCTCCAGATGTTCCTCCAGGACCTTCCGGAACCGTCGGCCTGGGCCTACTGTGGTGAATCCTGCCACCCTGCCAAACTGGGAGTAGTATGTGACAGCACCTGTACAAGGCTGGAGTAAAGATGGTGAATCAGACATCCACTCCCATTTACCTGAAGAGAGAGCAGAACTAAGGGTTATGCTGATAATGTCTGCGTCACGATGCTACGTAATACTAAAAAAACGCAAATATCGTTATACACGATATAGGTCATTTTCAAATGTTTACTTTTTAAAGTAAGTTATGAGAAAACCCCTTACCTTTCGTCATACGCCCCCAGGTCACAGTGGACAGGAAGTATTCCAGAGCAGCTACACTTCCTTGTCTTGTGACTGCATCAGACACAAGGATTGTATTGTTGAGATCAAAGTTAAGGACAAGTTATTTGTCAGTTCTTCGCGAGTCAGTCAATGCTTTATCCTCACGTGTCCCGTTAGAGTTCACATCAGTTCTGCATCCGTTGCTTTTGAGTTCATCAAAACTTGTTTCACGCGTCCTCTCCGACTCCGAGTTATACATTGCGCTAAATGTTGATATGCTTGTATATTCAAAAACGACGTACTGCTATGCCTGTTTAAATAAAGACAACGATACAATAAAGTAGACGAACTAAAGGATCTTAAATTGGGGATGAGTGACAGTTCATCCAGATTGCATGTAGGTTAGGCAGATGACTCGCATCTCAACCAACAGACAGATAGTTGTAATACATGATGCTATTTGTGGAAGTTAGTTGATTTAATCATTCGTCGAGTAATTCTGTGCAAAATAATTTCGGATCGTTATTGCGTTTAAATCGCGGAGTTCTCTGACCGGCTTCTACAATGACAAGTTTGACTTCCTTGTTAGTGTGAAGTATCGCGAGACTGCCTGGGCGGCCGGCAACGGATAAGCATAGGTTGTGAGAGCGCGACCTACTGGCACTACGCGACAACGGAATCTAAAATACTGCAAAGAATACATTTGCACGAATCTAATCATCATAATCTCATAAATAAATCAAGATTATTTAAAATACAAAATTAACCTTTTTAAAGTAGTCAAAGGAAAAAAGCATAAAGCATTTAAGAAAGCAAATACTAGCATGACAAATTCAACAAATTTTTCTCTTCTGATTTAAAGGTGAAATATTATCTCTTTAAATGTCCTTGATCTTTAATGTAAAAATTGAAATAAACAAACATACAGCTATAACCTTTAAGGGTATTACGCAAAAAAGCTTTTATTTATATTAACCATTTCTGTTTTATTCACAGCAGCATTCTTCCGATCAAACCCCCAGTTCCAATTTACTATGCAGTCCAATACAAAAACAGAGGGAATGGAGGAAACAAGACAACTCACTCAAAACTGAGGAAAAACAAAGATATAATACACAGTACTAGATTATTTTAGGTCAACATGCATGTCAGTTAATCAAGCCTGTTTTGCACTTCATGTATGCATTTCCACAGGTTTTACCATGGTGTTAAACCAAGAAAATCAATCGCTGGATTGTCTTATGAGAAAGAACGGGACATCAAGCTGTCTGAGTGTCTCAAAAACCCTAAACAATTGTCCACTCTTACAACATGTTTACAAATGCAACCACTTTGTAAATCACTTAAAGACACTAACAAAGGAACACTTCAAAGAAATTCAGAACAAAAACAAAACAAAACGTTTAAACAAGTTCTTCTGTGCATCCACACAAATCATGTTGATCGTGCTCATTTATCGGTTTTACCAAGGTACACACTTGTGTAAATACAAGCAAGTTATAAGAAACCTACCCAAGCTGTGAAATTGTGAATGGCATAATTTTTAGGTGTTAAAATGTTTACATACTTTAAAAAAACGTACAGATCTGTGCATGATGAAGAGTTCTTGGAGATCACTCTTCAAATAGACTTATGTATTTGTTTGAGGATTATTCATCTTTAAGCATTAAGATTATTAACCTTATTATACATCAGTTGAGCATACAGCCCAAATATTGTGCAGTTTCCTCCATCTTAGTGCTGGAAACGTCTGCACAAATCTTTGTCCAAATCGCAAATAAAAAAAAGTGCAACGAGCACCTCTGCCATGCTAGATCCACCTGTGAGAATAAAGGTCTTTCTGTGAGGAAGTAAGACTCCCTGAATGGCTGCCATCGGTGATCACTATCATTGGCTTTAAGGTCAAGTTTTAATCCACCTCCTCCATGCTGCTGTAGGACGGACCGGAGCATTCACCAGAGTGTGCAAACAAGTCAGAGGTCACTTCCGTGCTCAACGGAGGGGGTCCGTCTGGGTCCAGGTCAGTCCCAAATAGAGTCTGGCTAGAGGCCTGTAAAATAAACCATCGTTACAAACAGAGATATTTTCTTTATTCGTGGAGTAAAACGCCAACTGTTGATACATTTTAAACACATCAGATAAGACAAAACAAAGGGTTCAATTAATTAATCCTGATAGACATAATTATTAATAACTGATATCAAGGCCGCGTGATGTTACATTTTTATTGAAGGCGGTAGTACAGGCACCTTTACAACTGAGCAGCATTTTAAATTATATCTCCAAAATCAGTTTCATTTATTGCTGGGACAATTTGTGGTGCAGCACAAATAACATTTAGTCATTTTATCCACTAGATTTAAATAATAAAAGAAAACATAACCCCAAGCCTGTTCAAGTACTGCTTAAATATGAACCTATCCATGGCACGTGATTACATACATGAACACGGTCTTTATATTGTGCTGGTGCCCTTGATCAAAAACTGCAAAAAGATTTTCAATTCAAGCAGTAACATTTCATTTGACAGTTACTTGAATTCCTTGAAGAAACAACCATCCTGAAAATAATTAGCAACAATGGACGTATGACCTTACAAGGTATAACAGTACATCATATGGTTTTATTTTGGTCAGTGTGTCCAATGAAGTGGCTTAATATCACCAGAGGCATTCACAGAAGCCAAAATATTTTCAGGCTTTGTAGTGTGGACAGCCTAGTAAACCCTTATATACCACCAGCATCTTGGAACTGCCACATCCCAACAAAGTAGCATTCATCTTACATGTGGATCTCCTCTCATTATACAGCACGTGCAACTAAGCGCTGGATCAATATCAGAGAACAGAAAAACTCACTCCGAGTAATGCACTCACTGACAGAAAAAAAACAGTAATATAAAATGCCAGGAAAACAAAACATCTCGGATCAACTTTCTCAGACAATTAATCAGAAAAGCACTTAAGTGGTTAAAATGTGTGAATATGCCTACATTAAACAATGCTTTAAAAAGTAATTTCTTAATGCATTTAAAATGTAATTATTTTAATAAAAATTCTTTCATCATTTAGTCACCCTCATGTCATTCCTAACCTGTGTGACTTTCTTTCTTCTGCAGAACACAAAAGAAGATATTCTGAAGAGTGTTTATAACCAAACAACACTGGTCTCCATTAACCTCCGCTGTATGGAGACAAAACCACCTGCTGTTGTATTCTTTACAATAGAATCATATACATGAATGACATGAGGGTAAATAAATGACAACATTTTCATTTTTGGGTGAAATGTCCCTTTCAGTAGCAAAGATTTATACCAAAATACCAAGTAACATTCTGAAAAACAAAATGCAATGACGAAAGACTTCATTTCATCTATTGGAGAAAATAGGAGCTCTACCCTAGAACACAGTAGCATAAAACAATACCTAAACCGCTTTATGGCTATTGGTTAACATTAGTTTTCTCCACCAAACAAACCCAGGTGACCTCAGCCAAATCATTGCAGAGGTGAAGTACGTTAAAACATTTTAATGACAGATTACCACGACTATTCTCTTTGAAATAAAATGCACTGATTTTAGCTTTACTTCAACTAAGCCCTGACATAAAACAGTTTATAGGAAAAAGTGTGTTCAATGGCTATGCCCTTCACGTTTTTAAAGGAATTTCAATTCTGTTCTGAACATACAGAACACAGATACATGATGCTAAGCGAAATAACAATCAAACATCTGACGAAAAGCAGATTAAGCACTTCCAACTTCTCTGATAATGGTTAACATCCATTAAAAGTATACATCAAGTACGTTAATGTTGCTTATAGTTGAACCTTCATAAAAAAGATTTCCTGAGTGTTTTTCAATTTCAACATTCTCTTAAACTTGCCACTTGACCTGTTGCAACAAACAAAACTGAGATAGCTTAGATGTGAACAAATGATGATCTATTAGACTCCTAAAATAAACAGAGGTTTAACGTCATCATTAGAAACAAAGATGCCCAACAGCAAAATCAATATGTAAATAAATGATACACTACGAAGTTACGTAAAAAATGTAAAGTGCAAATCTTTTGTTACAGCTGCGATTGCATTTACAAGTTAGTTACGGTCTTTAGCCGTAGTGAGTTAACCCCGGTTAGACCTGTATAACAAAGGATAAATGAAGTTGAACAGCAATGCAAGGACTGCTGCCACAGTGCCCAGGATGAAATATCTTAGACGGTCACTGTCCGTGTTATCCGAGACGGCATCTCGTCTCCGGCGAGACAGCCCTCCCCTGGCCTCCTCCTCTGCGTTCAGCCTCGTCCTGGCTCTTCTTCCACGCAGACCGGGGCGGAACAAGCTTCTAAAAGAGGCTTCTCGCTGCCCCTCCTCGTCCTCCTCCAGTTCCTGCCATATCAGAGACGCCTGCGATTGGCGGAAACCTGTGTCAGCTTCTCGGAAAGGGCCTTGCCTCAAAAAAGCACCATCAGAACAGCAAATTTCAGCAATTCAGCTGACTGTTTCAATTTCATGCTCCACTCAGGCAGATGAGCAGGCAGATTAACATGAAAGTGATCAAATGGATCGCTTTGGCCTGCTAGGACCAAAAAAGGCTAATTATTATACTCTGATGGACAGCATCTTATGTAATAGAAGCTGGAATTGAAGGTCCATTCTCTCATGAGGGCTATTTACTCAAAGCAAGTTGTTTCCTCCCTACATCAATATGAGTGCGTTTAAGTTTGGATCACATCACTGTTGCAAAATGTCTACCCACAAGCACAGAAAATGTGGCTCCAATACAGTATCAGAGACTAGATTTCTCCTGACTGATGCCACAGAGACCGAATTTCAACTATTGCTTTTGATCACATAACTGGAAATAGAATATTTTAGATCTGTGTAGACCATAAAATGGTCTTCGTGTCATTTAACACAAAGCTCAGAGGACCAGAAAGACTTATTATAGCCAGGGGATAGTTCATCCAAAAAAATTCATAATTTATTCACCCTTATGTCATTCCAAAATTGTATGACTTTCTTTCTTCTGCAGAACACAAAAGAAGATATTTTGAAGAATGTTGGTAACCAAACAACATTGGCCCCTATTGACTATAATTGTATGGACATAAAACCACTGAGACATTAATCAAAAGATCTTTTTTTGTGTGTTCCACAGAGTCATAAACAGGTTTTCAACAACACGAATGTATAAACAACGGCAAAAATATTTTTGGGTTAACCATCCTTTAATCCTTAAATTATATCCAGCATATGCACACACTTCAAAACACGTTTTCAAACCACCAACAGCAACATTACACACACAATTCTCTGCAACTTTAATGAACAATTACATAGCACCTCTGCCAAAACCAAATCCTTTTTCCATTGAGCTAATGTGACTAGAGAAGCTTCTGAGCTCACCTGACTGGCAGCGCCACCTGTGGCAGCGGAAGATTCGGCACCGTGTGGCCTGAGCAGACGAGAAGGCCTCTCTACCGGAGAGTTCCTGCGTCTGTAGAACAGCACGTACGCGTAACGCGTCACCACCTGACTCTCCTCCACCGTCGTCACTGTGCTGTCGTCAAACAAACGCCAGCCTGCGAAAGTAAAAAGGCCGGGATGTTCAACCAACTGCTATTGAGCTGGAGGGGTTCACACTAGGGCTGTTAAAAAATCGTTTTTACGATGCATCACAATGCAGATGTGCGCAGTTCTGCATTGATGCATAAAAACCAAATAACTGATTATGCTATTAAATATCAAATGGGCCAATGGTTTCTGGTTTTTTGTAAATAAAGTATTTTTATTATGTCTTGTCTTATTTGATAAAGCTGTTTTTGACAAAAGTCAATCGAAACCATCAAGAACAAGCCCTTTGTCACGCTGCATCACACTGCTCGCATGCGGTGTAGACAGGGTGTGTGAGGGACCGGGAGACAGAAAGTAAGATTGAAAACTGATCACACAACGATGCATCGTAATATCGAATCGAATTGCTGACATGATAATCGAAATCAAATTGAATCGTGAGACCAGCGACCATAGTTCACACGTACCGACGTCGCTGCGCTGGCTGTTCTTGTCGCTGGGGAGCCGAGCATAGGCCGTGTAGTGTCCTCCGATCATTCCGCCATAGTGGTTGATGACAGCGTAGAGGTCGTAGACGGGAGGCTGCTGGATGTCTTCTTTATGACCGATGCAGAACTTACTCAGGTCCAAGTTTCTAATGTTAATAGAGAAGTTATGTGAAACGCAGACGTGATATTGGTAATTTGGCCAGCCAAAACATCAAAAGATTTGCAAAAGATTCGACAAAGCAGTGCCATGGATTCAATCTTGTTTAACTCCACCTGAACTATCACAAATTTTTTTGCACTGGACCAAGATTTTGTCACAACATGATCAAGGTCAAAGTTAATTGACGTTAATCGAGTTTTGATTAGTAATGTCAGTAATGTTTTGGTGTACCTGACTGGGAAATCGACCATGTCATTTATCTTGTCTCTCCAGATGAAGCTCCTGAATGAGAAACGTTTGAGCTGGATGATGAGCACGTTGGGTAGACGCCACAAAAGCAGCTGTTTGGAAGCCTCCCTGTGTTGTTGACATTTGGGACAATACCTGCACCACAGAAACAAAATATCAAAACATCACATTTAAAATGTAATTTAATAAAACATCTAATCTGAACTCAGACCAACAGTCCTGCCTAACTCTATGGTCCACTGCAACGAGTTTAGACGCGGTTGGACGTACCAGGCCTCCTCGGGGGCTAGCACCTCAGGTTTGGTGAAGAGGTTCAGGCATTGCTCCAAAGTGAAGTGTCCTGCCCTGGCGGTCTCTGACGCAGAGCTTGGGTCTTCATCATACTCCAGCTCCTTAGAACGCACCAGCACATATTCCTTCAAGCGTTCGTTGTTCTTCCACACCAGCTCCAGCGTGCAGTCATCTGGCAGCTCCAAAACGTCATCGTCTGTAGAGGGCACCAGTCATTTACAAACTCAAATGCGTTGCTGCTTTTAACATAGCGACTGTCCCAAAGGATAGCCAAGCCAAAAGGAATGTCGACTGACCTTTGTCCTCGAGTTTTTTGTCCTCCTTTGAATCCAAAATGGAGATGTAGAATTGAGAGGCACTTCCGCTTCCAGACTCCGATGGCTGCTGATAGCCGGTTACTACAGCTACCAATCAACAAACATAATAGACTATTAGTCCACAAACACACACACATATGCACAATATATGTTAGTAGTCTACAATGCTTTAGCAAAGCTACCTTCCGGTTTAACAGCTTTCTCGCATGATGTTTCCTTTTCCACCAAAGAATCTTGGGAGCTGGAGGCGAGCTCACAACAGCCGGAGTCACCGGTGTATGTGGAGGCGGCGTCTCCATCTGCTGTGGGGAGTGAGGATGCGGTCTCTGTGTGCGGGGCAGCGACAGATTCACACTGCTCTACTTGGTTCTCAATTTCTCCTGCGGATGGCGTCTCCTCCAGCTCCTCTGAGACGCTGCTGGCCATGGAGGTCAGGTCAACACGGGACAGGCTGGCCTCTGGGGACGTCCGACCGGACTGGAAAGGTGGCTGGAACACATTGACAGAGTACCTGCAGACATAAATGTGGAGTTAGATGATGGTGTTTAAGGACGAAAACACATTAAAATAAAGGAACATAAGTCATAGTTTGAGAAATAGGATGCATATTAGAATATAGGTTTGAACAAAAATGACAACTTTTATTTGAGGAATGTTTTTGCACTATATGTGATTTTTCTTAAGCATATTATATTGCCAAATGACCCAAAACTTCAGAAATAACTACAAATATATCCCCTTCTAAAACCAAGATCCTAAATACTTTAAAAAGAGCATAATTCCAAATATAACAACAGAGATGTGAATACCTGGAGAAGCCTTCCAGAAGCTGCGTAAGGCGAGTGTAAGTAAGCCTGGACTCAGGCACACTGATTAAAAACGGCAGTCCAATATTCTCCACGTTGGGCCGGCACAAGGTCTTGTGATTGGGCCAGTGGTTCTTCTGACAGGCCCTTTAGTAAGACGAAAAACAGCGTTAAGTCAAAGACACAAACTAAAGCCTAATACACAATCTCACAGACAGCACAACATGTAGTAAAGTTATAGATGAGAGCATTGAGATGACTCACTGATTGCAGTAGCCCACACGATAGCAGCGTGTACAGCGCCTGAGCTTCTCGTCGTCAGAGGCAGGAGGCTTCAAGCAGCCGGCACACTTTGTGATTGGGATGCTGGGAACCTGAGGTCTCTGAATGTCAAACGATGGACTCAATTAATGAATGACCAGTAAATATTATACATAATGTGAGAATGGGTGTTATCCATCTGAGCACAAGATGAAACATGTACCTGTTGGACCTTCAGGAGCACCACCCTCTCTTTGGCGAGATCTTTAGACAGCACCTCAAAGCAGAAGAGCAGGTCATTAGATGAGACTGTGTCCAAGGAGTGAGATGGTGAGAAGATCCTGTGGAATCTGTTTTTCACTACCTGAGAGAAGAAAGGGGAAATTGCTTAATAACCAGCCTAAAGAACTTCAAGAATAATCAGCTTCAACTTTGTATAGATTCTGACTAATGCATGTGACTGGCTGTTATACAGAACAAAACGGCAAGTAACATGAACAGAAGAATCTTTACATTCATACCTCTGTCAGTCTCAGATTCTCTGGTTTGATCCTCACGCTGCAAGATATTGACTCCAGTACTTCACTCGTGCTTGAGTTCTCCTTACTCACACTGACCAGAAACTACACAAGCAAGTGGACTAGTTATATAATACAAAAAACCTTCCTTTAACTTTAAAGCACGTTGTGTTGTTTTTACCTTGACTGGTTTCTTGTGAGGCTCTTTAGCTAAATAAAAAACAGTCAGCACCTTCTGTTTTTGAGGTAGGGGAACAGGCAAGTAAAGGAAGGGATCGAAGGTTATGGAAACCTAAAAAGAAAGATAAAAACAAATCGGATTCGCGATCATACGTACACCGGATAATTTTAGAAACGAAGTTGCGGAACGAATAAAGAGGGCTGTCGTTAGACCCTGCTCCGGAGAAGGAGCTAATTTGTTTGGGTACTTCAGGTAAATCATTTCGGAACTACGAAATCGTATCGACGTTGAGAAAGCCCTTTATTATTCAGTTACATGTACAGAGCTGATCAAATCACTCTTATACCTTTTAATCTGACTCATTCTACTATCCCAAGCATATCACACACGAAGGAGAGAAACCAGTTATTTAAAGGGGTCATATGGCACGAATACGTGTTTTTCTGTGTCTTTGGTGTGTTATAAGTTGCCCATGCATGTATTAGACACGTAAAATTGCAAAAATTAAAGTGTCGTAACAAAAGATGCATTCTATCTAAAAGCGAATGCTCACCCAGACCTGCCTGAAACGTCTCGTGTGACCACACCCTCACAAATCTACGACAGTTTGTGGAACATCAGGTTACAAAGCAATTGTACTGACAGGTACGCCCACCTTACTTGCGTATACATTTGGGCGGTCTTAGTCAAATCATACCACGAACTGACGTAGATTTGTGGGGGTGTGGTTACACGAGGCGTTTCAAGCAGGTCTGGGTGAGCATTCGCTTTTAGATAGAATGCATCTTTTGTTCCCACACTTTAATTTTTGCAATTTTACGTGTCTAATACATGCATGGGCAACTTATAACACACAAAAGACACAGAAAAACACGTATTCACGCCATATGACCCCTTTAAATCGTGTATAAACATTGCATTATATCTAAAACAAACGATAATATTCGTTTTAGCCGTGTCATAGGACCCCTTCAAGTTTTCATACCGAAAACGTATACACGCACACACAAATACAAACTGAAATCGTAACTTGGGTGTTATTACATGAACAGATGTGTATTACCTTCGAGCACACCGGGCACACCAGCTTTGACTTGTACTGGCCCTGAAAGAGGTCAACAATGAAGGAATCGTTCCTCATTTTATGCCTCTGCCACGCCTCTTCTGCAACAACCTGTTAAACCATCAACAAGAACAAGGTCCCGCGGATTTATTAGTCACAGAGAAGGAGGCTCACCGAGAGGTAATGAAAGGTTACCTGTGCTCACACACACTTTAAATAAAAAAATTAACATGAGAATTTAAAGATTGGGTTACATGCTATTTCATGCATTCTGACTTCTTTACTCTGTTAAACCTGCTGGCTTCTCATGCTTAACATGATCAAATTGTTTCGTAACGGGGATCCTATTCCTTTTATTGGCCATTCTCCAGGAAAAGCATGCCCACGCACCACCCACCGAGCAAAAGAGCACGCCCATGCGCCACGCCCTTCAATGCCGCTTCACTCGGCTGACGGAAGTTTAGCTGTGTTTGTTTGCTCTCTGCATTTCGGTGATGAATGTTATATAAACGTTGGATATAAAGCTGGATTTGAAGCTTGTTTGAAACTGATAGAACTGAAGATGCCGGACATGAAACGCACGCGGTAAGTCAAACTAAGTCATAATTTTACCAGCATAAACTGAAAAGTTAAAATTCTTGCACCAAAAAAAGCATCAAGTACTACTACACAAAGCTCAATTCATTTAAATCCCTCTCACATATGATCTATGTCGTGTTGAGACAATAGCGATGAGCTCACCTCGTCCTGCCGGCCGTCTGAATCAACGGTCTCTGTGTAAGGTTTGTTCTGGATGCGGTTCAAGTCCTCATGGAGTCCATCCAGAAGAAAAGCCATGAACTCCTGAGCATCGTGCTGCGCATAACCTGTAAACTGACTGGCCTTACTGGCAACTATAGCCTGTGAAGACAAACACAACAGTTATGAAGCTAATTTCTTATGGAAAAAATAAGAGTAATTTTGTTGCTGGATAAAAACCTTTAATTTGGAAGGTTGAAAGGCATGGTGAGTGCCCTTCCACAGAGCTCGAAGCAGAACAGCAAAACCAATGGCCAGTCGACCACCTGTGCCCAGTGGGTTATTACAGTTAATCTCAGATTCAAACCCTCGATCTGAAACAACAAACACAAATTAAACATCAAATACATTTCTTATGGCTATATAACATTGGACACAATTTTCCATTCAGTCTAACCAGAAAATTTATAGCGAAAATGCCCCTTACCGTGAAAATAATCCCTGAGCTCCCGTGTGTTTGACAAAGACTGAATCACACTGTTCATAAAGCATGTGTTTCCCAGATTAACCAATCCAGTGAATCCGGGGAGACACACCTTCTTCTCCTCCACTTCTTCATCTCTCTCACTGCCTGCAGGAGTGTGAGTCATGGGCTGCACCATGCAGGTGGGCTTAGGCTACAGACAGACGAAAACACAGGTAATAACAACCTACATACTCAAGGCCCAAGCGATGATGTTAAAAAACAAAATGCAGCACTTCGGATTCTTTTATTACCGTGGTAACAGTTGGTTCCTGTTTTAGGGGCATGTGTTCGGAGACCGAGCGAGGGGCCACAGCATCCAGACCCGTGTCCCCTGGTGCTCGAGAGGGTTTGGCCTTCTCTTCCCCTACCCGAGGTTCTTCTTTAGCAGGAAGTGCATGTTGGCTGCTTCCTGGTTGACTCTTTTCAAGTGATGAAGGGCTGGAGGGCACGGCAACCTTGGCGCCCCCCACTGCACCTTAAACAGGACAAAAGAGCTTGTGGTTAGCAGTTAAAGAATCAACCTAGAAAAGAGGAAAATTGGATTTCATAATCATCACATTGTGACATTAGGTAGTCAAATATATCACGACCAAGTAATACTTCAATTTGGAAAGTATGCCGCCTCAAACAAAGGCTGCCCCTGAGATCAAGCAAAGCTTGGACACGGACATGTTTCCAAGATGAAACTCTATATACACAAGTACCACAGTTGATTGATGTAAACAAACAGAAAATGTAAACACATCATGTACATGTGTTTGTTTGCAAAGGATTGCTCAGAAGCAAGATAGAATCCACTCCAGGCAGCAGACCTTGTGTGGCAGGGGCCTCCAGACCCCCCCAGCGCTGACTGTGTCTCTTCTTCAGGGTGATGTCGATACGGGATGGGGTGAAGGCATAGCTGGACAGATCCGGCTGGATTAGATTCCTGAAACATCAGCAGATGGGAGAAACCCACATGACTGACAGAACAAACCCTGGACAACCTGCACTTAAGATTGCCATCAGAAAATCTTACCTGAGTTTAACCTGCCATTTAAAGACAGTGTTTGGTCCACAATCCGGATGAAGGCGCAAAAAATTGGGATCACTGGGGAAAGCGTTTTGACAATTAGTGGTCAACTACATTTGAAACTACTTGACTCCTAATAGATGGTTTCATTGAATGCACGCGCCTGGCCCAAAGTAAACTTCCAGTCCATGTTTGGGTATAATATAACAATTTATTTTATTTTTAATTGATATGAATATATATATTAATTGAATTAAATTAAAACTATTCAACAGTTATTGATTCTTTGCAGAGGTCTACCGGAACTTAAGTTTGGGCCGCATAACGTTAGTTTATGTTGTTGCCTCTGAAACAACGTTGACTTTCTCACCTGGTCTGGAAGATAAGAGTGAAATCTTGTTCCCTGAACAGCACCCTGGACGTCTCTCTGCAAATTTCTTTCATGTAGACGTTCACAACCATCAGATCTGTTCCTTTCTCATACGAGTCATTCTTCACGAACGTCAAGTTCACCATCGGCTCAGGACCTGAACACACATTAGGCATGACTCCTAACAGTAGTGAAGTGACATAAAAACATGGACACCCTCTGAACTGACCTTCCGCATCCTCCTCTTGGTTTCCTCCATGTGGCTCTTCTTTTGATATGTCTCTCTTCTCCTCTGCGCAGCTCTTCTGAGGCGATTCTTCTCTTTTTGAAGCAGTCGCAGAGACAGGCTCTCCATATCCTGAATTCTGAGATGGAAGCTTTGCAGGAATCTGGGCATCCGTCTGCGGCCTCTTCACCTCGGCTATGTTTTCAGCCTCATCTGAGGATGTTCTTCCAGCGCTTGTGTCACCAGAAGTTTGCGTTCTTACAGGAGGGGAGGAACTCTCCTGACGTGACACCTTTAGCTCACATGATGAGGAAACCGTTTTGCTCTCAACTGGCTCAACCTATAAAACACAAACAATGGGCCACAGGATGGCCACTGCATTAAACACATATATAACTAAGACCTACTACTATGATTTACCTGTAATGTATAAAAAAACATAAAGGCTTTTTCAACATAAAAAATAAAGCTAGAATATTTATTTTGGTGTGAACTGTTCCATATTGAGAAGTTACACTCACCTGACCATTGCTTTTTGGATTCCTATCTAGCTCCTTGTCCTTCTGTGATGTCTGACTCCCTTGCCCTTTGCCCTGGGGCTGAGCCCTATTGTCCTTCGCATTATTAGATAAAGCGGCATCACCGCTATTAGCTGATGCCTGTGTCTTTCCATTAACTGCCGGTTTTGTCACACAGGGGGCTACCGGGGTCGTGTTTTTGGAGGGGCGTGTGGTGCGCTTAGCACTAGGCTCACTGACAGGGTCCACTTTATCGCTCGCTTTAGGCTCAGCTGCTTTCACACCTGCGCTCTCAGGGTTCTCCGTCTGTTTTCCCTTCATCCCTCGCTTTAACCCTCGGTCAGGTTTACCACGTTTCTGCTCAGCAGAGGTCACAGCAGGCGCTCTCTCCGTTTCAATCGTTTCGGCAGATTTTTCTGACCACCCCGTGGTCGACTGGTGCTGGTTGCTGCCATTCTCTCGAAGGAGGTTCACTGGCTCGGTTTCTTTCTTGCTCTGTGTAGGGGAAAACATCCATACAAAAAAATATGATCGGGCACACAGACATGAGAAAAATTTGTTCTCAAAGCTGGGTGAGTGTGTGACTGTACACAGATGGGAGTCAAAAATAAGACCAGTGTTCCAACTAAAAATTAACATCTATTGATTTTTATTATGAAACCAAATCTTTTCTCCGTGAAAACATTGCACTAATAAAGTACAAACTGAACAGGATGGTTTACTATTCACTGTCTATTATCATGACAGCAGAGTCACAGTGGTTGTTCTTACGGCGAGGGCGGGCCAGGTGTTGAGGGGGATCTTCTTGTGCATGACAAGCTGCAGAACATTTGCTTTCTCCTTATAGAGCAATTTAGTGCAGGAGGCCTCAATTTCCTCATAAAGACGACAGCTCCATTCCCGACCATCTGAGAGCGCAAAGAATACAGCACACGCAAACATTATAAACCTGAGACAAGCACAGCAAACGCTGACAAAAAGATAACCCACACAGATTGTATAACATAGTGATATAGACAAACAAGTGCACACACGCTATTCTTACCCGGCAGGCGGATGTGGCAGGATGTATCGGAGAAGGCAGAGTCGATATCTTCTGCTCTCAGCACCCCTGAATCTCCACAGTTTAGTCTGACGATCACCTCGTATGCACTCTGCTTCCAGTCCAGCAACAAATCTACAGACAAATGAATATTCATGAAATATTTGTCAAGACAAGTGTAATACCTAGTCATTAAAATATTTCATAGCCAAAAAAGTAACTATGACTTTCTTTCGGTATGAAATCATAGTTTTAAATTCTAGGTTTGTCGCAACCAGCTATAAAATCATTTTAATACGTTTAAAAAGAATACTTCACAATAAATGACATGCATTAAACCCCATAAAAAACTTCAAGAACATTACCTGAAATCATGGTAACACAACACAACCTGACAACCAAAGTTCATGCTAAACTCCTCTCATTTTAAACTATTGTATGAAGCAAGGAATCCCCCAGTTCTGCTCCTGACTTTTGCATTGATGCATGTCTGTAAGCAGGTGCGAGTGCAGGAAAGAGCAAGAAGAGAGAGCGAGAGCATGTTTATCTCCATGGTTCAAGCTTTAGAGTCAAGTGACAGCTAGTCCCGTCCCCTCGCTCACGCTGACCTTCTAAAAGGTCAAACAGAAGCCACCCACACCCTACAGCCGAGCTCCTATTCCATGTGATGTCATCTCAGCTCTGCCTGTATCCCGTGAGAATTCACAGCATGACCAAAATGACACAAACACAGACCAAGTGCAGTGCACGAATAGGGCTCAGCACATTTTCATTTCATATTCTCAGCTGGAGAACATGCACAGCACTTGGATCAGAGAATAAAAAGAGGAAGATCCACACAGCTCTATGGAGAGACACCAATGAGGGCAGAGAATAAATTAAGTGTGATGAATACTTTGGACGGCTTGTGGAATGCTGAGTGTTGTTGATAGGCTGAGAGAAATCTTCCCATGCGTGTGCTAGGCAGAGCCACTTCACTGACCTTGACAAAACCCTTCTTTACTGAACTAGAGTCTCACAGGGTTAGATTACAACAGCACAGCACTGCAGAGGCAAAACACGCCCAGCAGACGGGGCACAGCCTTAGACACAGGCTGGCACACACCGAGACTAAACAAATAAAACATTCAGATACACTTGCCAGCCTGGTAGTCACGTGCGTCAACATTCATTAGGGATTCTTTAACAAAAACATCACCAGGAAACAGGTGATTTTCCAAGTCAAACATTAAAGCGATAGAGTCACCCAACAATTACATTGTTTAACACCTGTATGGCTTTTTTCTTCTGCAAATATATTGAGAAATCGGTGGTTTTGTGTCCATACAATAGTAGTCAATGGGGTTCAGTGTTGTTTGGCTACCAACTTTCTTCAAAATATCTTCTTTTGTGTCCTGCTGAAGAAAGCAAGTCATGTAGGTTTGGAATTGCATGAGGGTGAATAAATGATGACAGAATTTTCATTTTTGAGTGAACTATCCCTTTAAGACAAGTATCTTTGAACTAGGTCTGACTGAAAAGTCTGCTTTCATTGATCATTTTTGTATACATCCAACAAGAAAAACATGGCTTAAGGACGACCATCATTACTGTAAAATTTTAACAACACTTCTGTCAGAACAGGAAAAATACTACAAACACAAATCCCCCCAAAAACTTCTGGCTAGTGGCTACTTTTATAGATAAAGAGAGATAATACCACAGCTAAAGACACATATTTGTAGTTTACTTTCATTCGCTCTTCTGTTATTTGTTCAAAGCTATATATGATTCATGGTTACCAGAAATGATAGTCTAAACAACAAACTGGATTTACAGCATACCAGTAAAACCACTATCTAATTCCACAAAGCATTAATTTCATTAAACTGGTCTAGGGCTTGGCTAACTACACTTAAGGGCTTTTCACACTGCGCTAAACCCGGGTTATCTTCATTCTGTTTTAACCCCGGGTAAACGAACGTTTCACACTTATCCCCGCATTTAACCCGGGGTTATGAAACCCTGCTCCGAAGCAGGGTTAGCGCCACTTTTGCAGGGTTAACCATGCATTGCGGTGCCAAATATGTGCAGTGTGAAACGAAGCGGGGGTAGAAACAAGACACTCAGCAACAGACACCCACCTAATCAAAAGCTGAACAGCACTTACCTCATTTCACAGGCTGAGCACAGTCACAGAAACTCTGTGCCCTGTGTAAACAATCCTTTGACTTTTTTATTTATTTGAGTAAGTAACGTCTTAGGAGGCTTAAAACAGCCAAAAACGATTTGCGAGGCGTCATTTTCCCCCGGATGCAGAACAACTTTTATTCAGTCAGTTTGACGCTGAAGTATTTATCCAATCATGACTGTTGACACCGCAAATATGCAAATGAGAATGTTAACCAGGGTTTAGTGATGTACAGTGTGAAACATCAGGTTATGAATACCTAGAGTTATCTCTTAACCCCTGGTAAATTATAAGCAGTGTGAAACCTGAAACAGATAACCCAGGATTCTGTTTACCTGGGGTTTAGAATAACCCGGGGTTAACCATTTCAAGTGTGAAAACCCTTTACAGACTTAGCACCACGGCAAACACTCAATAACTAATAAAGACTAGATACACTTGTCTTGTTCACCTAATTTAAAAATTCCATGTCTACTACACGACGTAACAGATTGGAAACCATCCGAGTTTTGCACGTAAAGGTAGGACACAACTTTAATGTCTTTGACCGAGTCAAGGTCCAGAATGCCTCTTATAAACAGACAAAAAGGACACTGCACCACTGTGCAGTGCAAAAGACATTGAAGCAACATGACTACTTTCAAACAGAGAAAGTGAAAACTAATAGTAACTCCAATTCCATATGGACAAAAAGATTAATCAAATAAATCCAGTTGAAGCAAAGAGACAGAGTAAGAGAAGTGATTGACACCTACTTTACTATGAGCGTTTACAAACAAAGGTCGAAACTGCCCTCTGCTCACCTTTCCTATTCCCCGTTTTGGTAGCTGAGACGGTCCTCTTGGCTTCCTTGCTCTCTTGGTTAGCTCTCTCCTTTTGCTTCTTGCTGGTACCGGCCGTGTCATCTGTTCCTCTCTGACCACGTCTACGGCCCGATTAGCTGGGTCCTGTACTGCTGCTGGCCATCTTCAGCCACTTGCCACTAACCGGTCGGCCGTCACCCACCTCGCTCCCACTTCCGGAGCTGCTTCCACAGGGGTCTGGATCTGAATTGTGACGTTTCCTGCCCGGTCCAGCTATCTTGGCGGCGTTTGAAGTGAGAGTACTCTCAGAAGAGAATCAGATGGAGACTGAAGAGGAAAAGAAGAGTTGAAATGGCTTTACACTTTAAATGTGAAATGAACAATTAAAATAAAACATATAACGTTAGTGTGAAACGGCACAGAAACCATAACCATGGTCAGTTTTACTAGAGCCCTTACGAAAATTTAAAAAATGGTTACTGTAGTAAAACAATGGTTATCACAAAATAGCCATGATTTGAAAACCATGTTTTTGTAAAAACCATAGTAAACGATGGTAACTGTAGTAAAATCATGGTTTTGCTCCAAGTAATCATTGCACCAAAAGACCATGGTTACTACAATTGTACCACAAAAAACATGGTTCATTTTCGTAAGGGAGACCTGAAATATTACGGGTTTATATTCATAAAAATCCTATGTGAATATACTTAGGCGTTCTGACTCCACTATTACTTGGAGGATTCCACTGGACTTTTTATTTTCCTCAAATATACATTCATACCCGCTTCATAAAAAGCCAGTGCGTTCGGCAAACGTCTAAATACTTCAATTAATTCCTTTATGGCCATTTATTAGAAAGCACTGTGTTCCAGCAAGATACCGGTTGCTGTTCCTGTGCTGACATTTCGCTGTCATTACCAAGACGAAGACCAGCTAGATCATGAACATCATACAAATCTGACAAGACACTGTCAATAAAGTCTTCAAAAATGTGTTCTTTATTTCAGTTGACAGAGAACAAGTCAACAGTGGAAACTCGATCAGCTTATAATGATCGCTAATGCCGTGGCTGCTAACCTTAACCTAGCTAACACTCTAACGTTTGTTAGTGGTTAACTTAATGGTGCTAAATCTCGTAAACCAGGGTAGCTCCTTCCTCAACATCGTTTGCTGGCTGTAACAAGGCAGAGAGCTGTGTTGTGTTAAATACACACAGCGCGAGGCCTCCCAACCTGCACCGGCAAGAGCTAATCACGCGTTTAGTCTATAATAGCACGCGCTGTCGAATACTTTACCGCAAGGTCGGGTGGTGCGGCGTTGTCAAACGTATATCTAACGTTATCTGTAAGAGAATTAAAGGCAATTTATGATACTTGTGTATGACACCTGTTGTTTCGAAGAAATCTTACGTTGCTTTGTCAGTGCCACGACGAGTTGAGGCGGCGCGTCCTATCTCCGTTAGCGGCGACTGCGGCTAAATTCAGCCCCTGGCTTCAGACACGGCAACGGGCCGCCGACCGCCCCAGAGCCGCATCAGCGCTCCTCTAAAATATCAATTTTGTCTTTATTTCCAAAAGAGTATTAACCAGGGCCCATGTTGCAATGTTGAGCCAGAAACCGATCTGTCTTGTAGAGAAACAAAGAAGACGGAACGACTCCTCCACTTGATGAGCCGGTCTCTGCTCACTGTCTCGCACTTTGCTGGAGAACAAAAACAAACCGGGGAAAGACGGAGATCTCGCCAACCTGCCCCACACACATAAACATACACTCCACTTCCGGGTGCTTTTGCGGTCAGTCGCAAGTGAATTGTTTTTTAAACCGTGAAATGAAATTGTCTGTAAAGTGTTTATTATTAGAGACAATTTATTAAAATTTAAGAAACACTGTAGTTATATAACGTTAGATCCACTTCAGTGCGTTTATTTGCGCTCATACACAAAATGTATTTGAAACGATGAAAAAAATATGTTTGTGAGGCGTAAGGGGGACAAATACAATATTCATTTAAATACATTTAAAACAACAATAAAGAAAATACAGAGTAACGTATTTTATATTTTTTCCCTTTTCATACACAGTCTATGCAGCTGAATTTTTTTCTACTTGTCATTCAGTCGGTTAATGGTCCAGTCCAACATAACTTACAATGAAAGGAAATCAGTTAAAATACCACAGGGAATTATTGTTTTATTTTTTAATAAATTGTTAATTTGTCTTTGGGAAAATAACCTTATGTACACATTACATTGTAAGCCATTGATATCACATTCATATGACAACATCGATCAGCCATTATACACAGATATGAAACTTAAACAGCTTACCTCTACAGAATCTTCACTTTTGTGCTTCACAATGTATTTTCCATTCTTACAGTAGTTAGTTAGTTTAGTAGGCAGTGGCACTATTAGACAAATGTTATGTGTAATGCAAAAACACATCACTCAAAAAATAGTAAGCAAGTGGGTGTTGCTGCAGAAGGACAAGCAGAATTGGATTCAGTGTAATTTACATTCAAGCAAACTCAGTTTCTTCATTTATTGTATGTATACAGTCATTAACAAGCAAGTTGTCACAAATGGCAAGAAAGTGGAATACTGCTCTTCCTTACAAGCACACATCTGTATTTTATTGCAGAAATCCATTCAACATTAAAGGAATAGTTCACCCAAAAATAAATTCCTTTGTTTTGCTTAACACAAAGGAAGATATTTGGAAGAATGTCAGTAACCAAACAGATCTCATCCCCCATTGACTCCCATAGTATTTGTTTTCCCTAAAATAGCAGTAAATGGGGGATGAGATCTGTTTGGTTACTGACATTCTTCCAAATATCTTCCTTTGTGTTAAGCAAAACAAAGGAATTTAATTTTGCGGGTGGATAATTGATGACAGAATTTTCATTTTTAGGTGAACTATCCCTTTAATATTTTAATGTGAATGTTAATAAATAACGATAGCCTTTCACTGAAACAGCTGTACTGGTAACAGTTTTTTCCAGACATTGTATGTTATGGCAGTTTGGCATCTTGTAAGTCTGTTGTCAAAAATGTAGCAGCATAAAAGGATTGAAATGGCAGATGTTTTAAAACAGTGCAGCAGCAGTTTCAGGACTCCTTTCTTTGACAGATTACTGACAGGTGTTGTAGATCTGAATTTTCTTATTGATGGCACTAAGGATTGCCTTCATTTTATCTTCCAGGCCATCCAGCTGCTTGGCTTTGCCCTCCAATACCTGTTGGTTTTCGTCATAGTCTTTCTCTAGCTCTGTGAACACACAACACAAATTTATTAGAAAAATGTACTAGAAAATAAAACAATAACCACCTTCCTCTAAAAAATCACTATTACTTATTACCACAAGAGGGCGATTTGTTTTTGGTTATTTGACAGAAAATCTTCATAACAATAGAGTTGGATGTAAAGTTCTGAAACCATATTGAAAATCTGTTATTTTATCTTTTAAACCCAGAAATATAAGTTTTAGCAAGAAAACACATACAATCACAGAGATAAATGAAACCAAGTTTTAACTTAAAATGTTGCTTAGAATTTAATGGTAATAAAATTATATTTCATGCATGCCATAACATGTACTGTTTTTTGTTGTATTAATTTACAAAAAGAATATAAAGATACACTGTATTCGATCTAAAACTACATCCCTACTTTCCCTCACACTCACCTTCCAGTCTCTGGAGTTTATCATGTGCGTCCTTTAGCAACTCCTTGGCTTCATCTCGCAGACGCTCAGCTTTCTGCTTGGCTTCCTGCATTGTCTTTACTTTATTGTCCATTAGGCCCTGAACAGTACGATACTTATCGGATAGCTCGCCATCCAGAATCTAAAACAGGCAAAGAAAGTTACTAAACTACTGATAAATAAAGTAAAATTAAAAAGTGTTTTGCAAGTCATGACCACACACACACCTCTTTAGCTTCATTGGCCTTGTCTCGTGCCATGGTGGCTGTTTCCTCTGCCCGTGCCGCATCCAGGCTGTTGTTGGCACGTTTGGTTTTTAAGGCCTCAATCTGGCGCCCAAGATCTCCTAGCCTGTCCATAGCATTGTCAAGATCTCTCTCCTGAGCTGTGGTCTCTGATTGGATCTTTAGCAACATAATGCTTGTAAGGGCTCTTGTATAAAAATGATAAATGTATGTTCACATTAAAGTAGTTATACCTGTGCAAGCCGGTTCTGGGTTAAGCCAATGTCATTCCGAGCTTTTTCAATGGCCTTCTCGGCAGCCGCCTGGGCTTTGCCGGCATCATTCAGTGCTTGTTTTACACTCACTGTTGTGTCTTTCACCCCCTCTGCCTTATTCCTATGGTAGGAGAACGCAGAGACTTTGTTATGAATCACAAAATCAATGCACAACTAAAGACAATCACCACACGCTAAATCGTTTTAACACATACCTGGCTTTCTTGGCATCTAGCAGCAGCTGTTCTGCTTTACGGACGTCATTCTGAGTCTGCTCTAGAATGGCATCCACATTGGACAGACTCTTGACCCGGTCTTTAATCTCGTCCGCAAGGTGTCGGATCTGCTTGGGTGAGGCAGGAATAGACAGCTCCAGAACTCGATTGGCCACTGCCTCAATGCTGTCGGGATCCGCCCCCTCCACTGCGAATATTTAACATGACCAAAGTGTGACATGTGAACCACTTTCGACTGATCATTAATAATTGTCAGATAAGACAGAACGTCCATAAAATCGGTAGGATAACTCACGCATGAGAAATTCACGAATCTGTTTGATGAGGTCCCGCAGGTCGTTGTTTGAATGATCCACCTTTTTCTTGGCATCACTAGCTTTTTCTAGTGCTGCCTGAGCTTTGTTTTTAGCTTCCTGAGCTTTGGTCTTAGCATCTGCCACCTTTGAAAGCCCAATCAGGGAACATAAGAATCAAACAAAAGACAATAGTTGATAAACAACCTCAACAAAAAAGGTCTAAATCATGTTGATGACCAGTCAGATTAAATTCTACCTGCTTGAAGAGATCCTCCACTATTTACATAGCTTTGTTTAGCTCGTTCTCTGCATGCTTGGATCTATCCAGTGCATTGCTGGCAACTGCTGCAGCTCCGTTGCAATTCAGGCCTCCACAGTGGCGCTTGCCCCCATCGTCACGGCAACCAGCACCACCACAACGGCTGTCTCCACAGGGAGCATCACCTGGTGCTCCACATACCTAGAAAACATTAAATAAGAGCCCATGAAGCAGATTTGGAAAATGTTTAGAAAACTTAAGCTAAAATGGAACTGAGCTGTTTTACCTTTTCATTGATTTTCTTCATGTCCAGAAGCTGAGCTTTCGCATTTAAGTCTGTGAGTGTGCGTTTGTTTGCAGCGTTCTTGCGGTTAAAGTCGTCTCTTTTTTCTGACATCAGTCGCTCTGTTTTCTTGCGGGTGTCTGCTGATTGGCTCACTGTGCTGGGGATGTCAGTGGCGGATTTGTTGGCGCGGTTTTCTGCATCCCGAGATGTGTTGTAGGAGGTTCGAATGCTGTCATATGCACCTTAAGAAGGATATAAAATGACAATAAATGCAGTAAATGGTTTGCGTTGCGTTATAATTGCATTGCTGAAATATACAAATTCCCAATGTAAAAGAACACATTAAATCATTTTTTTGTGAATGTGTGTACAGTGGCTGAATAAATCACACAAAAATGTGTGAATTTTCAATTTCTCATTTTGCAATTTCTTTTAACTGATTGGTCTGCAGTCACAGTATCTACACATGTACACAATAAATATGTTTCACCATTTATAACCACAAAGTGTCCAAATAATTGTTGTTTTCATTTTAAAATATTTTTTTTGTGACATGTTTTGCTTAAATGTCGTTTGTACAGTATTTGTTTAAAGGTCCAGTGTGTAATTTTTCTACAGAGCGCATTTCTTAAACACATTATCTCCATCAGCAAAAAAGCGAAAACGTGACAACATCTCAGTTATGTGTCATTCACCGTGGTGCTTCGAAAGGGAAGGGCAGAGTGAGCCGTTGGTTGCAATTCGCAACCTCACCACTAAATGCCACTAAATTTCATACACTGTACCTTTAAAATAAGCATCAGAAACAGAAGTAATGACTTACCCAAGAAGTTGGAATTCTTAAGGATTTCCAGCTGACGGTTCAGCTGATCTGAGTTCAGGTTGAGCTCTTTCGCCTCTCTCTCCAGTGTACTTAACGCATTGCTGGCTTCATAGTTACTATCTTGCACAGCGGTCAGGTCTCCCTCCAGCTGGTTCAGTGTCTCTGTGGTCTCACCAATTTGACCTCTAAGAGGGAAAAGCAAAGCCTTGCAGATCAGAGAGCACGAGCGTGGTTATAGCTGTCGGGGTAAGTCATAAGAAATCACGGCCTTCACATGTGGTGAGTTTAAATAATGAGTACCTGAGTTCCTCTATCATGCCCATTAGAATGGTCACGGCCTCAGCTGTGGCATTTCGGGCATTTACAATCTCTCTCGCCTGTGCTAGCTTTCCCTCCAAATCATTAAATTTTCTCTCAAAGGCTCGAGTCAAGCCGGTTGTCTGCAGTTCCTTCGCTCGGTCTGTGAGAGCTTTGGTTCTGGTTGCCAGATCCTGAACGATGCGGTCCCAGTCCCCGAAGCACTGGTGGCAAGGCTTGCAATCTGGGAAAGTGCCCGAGAAGCCACGTGCACACTGATCGCAGCGGACGCCAGACACGCCCTGCCGGCACCCACAATGACCGCTCACGCGATCGCACTGAGACGTCTCGATGCCACGCGGATCACAGTCACACGCTGTGGATGAAACCAAATCAATTTGATTTTGTGAGTTATTCTCTGAAATGGACATATGTAGGTAGTACTGTATATCAAGTGCTAAAAAATATCAAGATACCTCTGCACAGGACTTTTGGGTTTCCCCAGTGGTTTTCCTGGCAGTCTGTACATGTCTTTCCTCCAAAACCTGGTCTGCATTGGCACTGGCCTGTGAACTGTGAGAATTTGGGTTCAAAAATGAAAAAAGAAATCAAAATTAAGTTAAGCTATCGGAAAAGCCTTATTTATATTAATAACATTACCTCATTGCAGGCAGATGTGTAAGCATTGTTGGGGTCACACCCACAGGGCTCACAGCCCCGCCCACTGGCTAGGTTCCAATAGTTCGGGACACAGTGGTCACAGGTTTGTCCAATAATGTGAGGCAGACACTGACATTGCCCTGTGGTGCGCTGACACACACATTCATCTCGGGATTGACACTGACTGCGCTCCGTGCCCAAGAAGTTGCAGGTGCATTCTGGGTAGGCAATAGTTCATTCATACGGCAGTGATAAAGAAAGTGTTGACATTCATGCTGTCGTACTCAAAATAGTGTCATATAATGTAGGAAACAAACTGAAAACTCATTTCAACTCACTCCGACAGTTACGACGGGAAGCATCACCGTAGTATCCACTCTTGCACACGCCGCAGTCTGGTCCTTCAGTGTTGTACAGGCATTTGAGACACTGGCCAGTGCGTCTGTCACACGCACCGCGGTCTGATAGGTCGATGTTGTTACTGCAACGACAAGATTGGCACCGCCCGCCGGGTTGGGAGGGGTTACCGTAGTAACCAGAAGCACATTCTTCACAGCGGGAACCTGATCGATGAGAAGAGCAGATGTTTAGATGCAGAAAACAGATCGGGATAAGAGAGAAGTGCTCATGTGGTGTTGCTTAATATTGTCATTCCCTGCATCATTTTCAGATGCAAATGGACTCGGAGTGTTAAATGGCCATATCAAGAACCAACCAAGCACAATACGGGATGTCACACTGTTAAAGCGTTTTTTCCCCATCTCAACCTCTGCTGCATGTGTGCATAAAAACTCATCTTTATTCACTTTATCTAATGTAATTGTGAGGAGAGAGAGAGCAGATGGGTAAGATTACCTGTGTAACCCTGATTGCAGTTGCAGACCACCTGTTGGTTGCGGTTATCTTGGTAACAGGTGGCGGCAAAGTGGCGTCCGCTACTGGGGCCCTCAGGACAGGGACAGGGTCGACACAGACTCCCTAAACTGATGAGTGGGTTTCCATGGTAACCATTAGCGCACCTGTGACAGGAGGTATTTATTACATTAGCTTGGGCTGAGAATGAGTTTAAACACTCAAAAATAAAACCTTTTCACTGTCTGGCTGCAAGATTATTTAAAAACATATTGTGACCTTATTCCTTCAAATAAGTAAAATTGTCTAACAATTGTAATTATGAATACATCAGAGTTTTGTTTTCAGTTTCAATGTACTTATATTCATATTTTGAACCAGTGTTTATTTTTATATTTTTTGTTTTGTTAATGTTACGTGCTTTTTTCATTTTATATTTACTTTTTATGTTGCTTAATATGTTTAACTTGTTTGAATTTAGTTTAAAATTAATAATTTTAGTGCTTCTTAAATATAAACTTATTTCAGTTTATTGCTGAGGCAACATTTCTTATTTTTGTTTAGTTCTGTTAAGTTTTTCAAACAATATTTAGGCCAATGTTTTTTTTTATTTCAACTAACAGACAAGTTTAATCGTTTTAGGAAACTATAATAACCTTGCAAAAAAGAAAATTAAACAGTAGAATGTCTGCTTTTTGGCTCCCACCGTTCACACTTGTCTCCTGCCGTGTTGCCTCTGCAGTTGAGGCAGGCTCCAGTTCTCTGATGGCACTCTTCTGTTTGACCATTACACTGACACAGCCTGCAGTTTGGAAAGCCCCAGTGCCCACCCTGGCAACCATCACAACGCTGGCCAAAGGCACCAGGCTGACATGGACACTGTCCTGTGCGCTGGTCACAGAAACGGCTCTGAGATCCCTCCAAACTACATTCACAAACTACAGACAGAAAAATAAAAAACAAACATTTGCACACTATTACAGATGTACCAGAATAACAGTGCAACAAAAATATTTTCAAATACAACTCTTACGTTTGCATCCAGAGGGTCCAAACCCATAAGCCCCTGGCGCACATTTATCACACCGCCGACCTGATACATTGGGCTTACAGCGACACTGACCTCCACGTACATCACACTCAGAGCTGAGCGAACCTTGAGAATCACACTCACACGCTGCGGAAGAAAACTAAACTTAATTAACACCAACACAACAAGGAAAAACAACCCCCTGCTCAACTGACACTCACGCAGTGCACCGTCATTAATGAGCGCTGACATGCTGGTGATGAGTTTAGCACACGCTTCGCTCATCTGGGGACGGGACACACTCTTGGCGGTCTCGTGGCAACGGTACCGTTCATAGTTTTGCTTCCGCGTGACAGAGGCGGGGTCACCCGCGGTAAACATCTCAAGAGAAGAGTAGCGAGGAAGAAGGGCGATCTACAGTGGGAAGGAGAATACAACAATAAAAAGAAAGTAAATAGCATTGTGCGGACATGTATTACAAATGTAGAGATTTACTACTTACAGAGTCAACCAGTACAAAGGCATTAGAGGAGCTGAGGATAATGTTTCTGTCAGCGTAACGGATAAACTCCACACGCAGTTTGTAACTCACTCCCTTCTCCAAACACACAGTGTGAGGGAGGACAACAAACCTGCAACAGAGCAACACTGAAGCACTGTAGGCAAAGGAAGAACATGTCTGATTTGCATATACAGTACTTAATCATGTGTATATTTCACACACCTGGCACCTGTAGGGAGTGTTACGGTTAGCTGGTCATCTGCAGGAATGGCGTTTCCACATGGACTGCTGGTGGGTATGGGGCCAGGCCTAATCACCAATACACGCGCTTTCTCCCAATCCCGTGGCATCTTTAAACAACACATAAAGACATACAGAAATACACAAACTGCATACACACACATCACACTTCTTTCTCAAAATGGAATGGGGTAAACGTGTACTGTTTACCTGAAGCTCATAGCGAATAAGGACATCATACTCCATAGAATAGGGAATGTTGTTAATGGCGAATTCCAGAGTACCACCTTCAGGGACTCGTGCAAACCCAGTGCCAGTCCATGAGGTTGGTCGGTTTGGCTGGTACTCTCTCTCTTCAAAAGTGGAACCCTATTGCACAGACAAGTTTGAACATTTTGTATTTCTATTAATTTTACACTTCATCATTTTGGGGTTTAATCATTAAATAAATGTACTATGGATGTGGTAGTATGACAAAGTAAATGGGTAAAATGCAAATATTACAAGCGAAATCTTTATGTTACTGTAATGTACAGTAAGTGTTTTGATGGTAGCATTTTTGTGGTACACACTTGACCAAATTTGGACTTTTCAGCCTCATAGATGTAGTGGTCCAGGGCCATGAAGAAATACCCAGGCTCCACCTGGTTACACTGCCGACCAATCATGTGGCTTCGACAGTGACACTGCCCTGTTTCCATCGAGCACCTGGAGACAGTTGACAATAACAATAAGATACGCGATTGTTGTGTTAGTTTTAGGGCTGTCAAATGATTAATCGTGATTAATCGCATCCATAATAAAAGTTTGTATGTCTGTGTACTGTGCATGTTCATTTTGTATTTATAAACACATACAGTACATGTATACATATTCAGGAAATGTTAACATGTATTTATTTATATTTACCAATAATTCAAATTTTTATTTTTAAATTATTATTAATTATATAAATGTTTATGCATTTATATTAGGGCTGTCAAACGATTAATTGTGATTAATCGCATCCAGAATAAAAGTTTGTGTTTACATAATATATGTCTGTGTACTGTGCATATTTATTTTATATTTAAAAACACATATACATACATGCATATATATACTGTATATAAACGTAATAAACGTTTATATATCATTTAAATTATTGGTAAATATAAATAAATACTAAATATTTCCTAAATTTATATACATGTATGTGTGTATGCGTTTATATAAAATAAATATGCACAGTACACATTATGTAAACAAACTTTTATTCTGGATGTGATTAATCACGATTAATCGTTTGACAGCCCTAGTTAGTTTAAATTATTGCTCATGAAAATGCAATGAATTGGACAAAACTAACTGGTTTTCTGTGGCTCCGCCCACATCGCAGTCACATCCTCTGCAACCACTGGCATCATGACTCAGGGCCCAGTGTTCAGGCTGTGGGAGGAGCACATGAAACACAAACAGATGTAATATCTAAAGAATTTGTTATACTGTGGCACACTGATGGTATCAAATGATAATACCATGGTACAGTTATACCATCCAAGATACTTCTGTTGATATGGTGAAATATTTTAAAATGACGTCACATAACTATAACACTAAGGTTGTTTACTGCCTGTCTAAATTCAGGATGCAGCTCTTCCCTTTCAGTCCATTTTAAGCAATGTGTAAACTTACACCAGGAGCCATAAACCTCTGAGCTAAATGCAGACATTAAGTTTTACTATAAAGCAAATTCCTTTTCAGAACAGCATCAGTGGGAGTAAATGATAAATAATGAACATCTATACCTTTATTTTACCTTTATGTTATTTTGTAAGCAGATTGTGTTTGTTGTGGATATACTTGTCAGAGCTACACTTACCAGACATTGGTTACAGCTGTGTCCAGTAACCAGGCGTTTACAGAAGCAGTCTCCACTCACAGGGTCGCACTGGGGGCCTCCGGACACCGTACCCCTCGGGTCACATTTACATGCTAAAGCAACCAGTGAGAGGAAGTGAGAATGATTAATTATCGAGTGTAAAAATACACCAGAAAAAATGCTACCACAAATAGATCTGTCTAAAAGTGCTTGGGTGTCCTACTCTTTTCTAACCTTAACTCAAAAGGTCTTAAAAACTACTCCGCCAATAGCTGACTGACTGCCTGCCTAAAAAGTATTTTTTGTCACATTTTTATCCAAATGTCATTTTAATGCAACCTTGAGGGCCTTAAGGGAAAGTTCACCCAAATATAAAAATCCTGTCATTATTTATTCACCCTCAAATCATTAAAATCCTGTACATGCCTCTGTCTTCCGTAGATCACAAAAGATGAAATTTCAGGAAATGTTTCAGTGATTCTGTGTTCATGCAATGAAAACCAATGGGAGCCAATGTTGTTTGGTTACCAACATCCTTCAAAATATCTTCTTTTGTGTTCTGCAGCCGAAATACCGTTTTGGAATGACATGAGAGTGAGTAAATGATAAAAGAATTGCAATTTTGGGTAAACTAGCCCTTTGGGTAAACTCTACCTAAGGGGTTGAACTTAAAACCCTTCGGCCTACTGCCCTGTACTCACGTTAGCATCCCCGAGGGTCATTGGCGCTGAGCCCATAGAAACCAGGCTTGCATTTATCACAACGTGGGCCTTCGACGTAATCTTTACAGCGGCACTGACCAGCGATCATGCCCAGAGAGGGGTCATCATGTCCATCACAAATACCGCCATTCAGAGAACCATCAGGGTCACAGTCGCATACTGGCAGAGGTAACAGACACAGTTTATGATCCAGCAATCACATGTAAGTTATTTTTCTGAGGATAATAAATCATTCAATACATACCCACGCAGACCCCAGGATCTCTGATATCTCTAGTTGGATCCTGGTAGTAGAAAGGTTTACATGTCTCACAGTTGCGGCCCATGGTGTTGTGAAGACAGTTGTCACACACGCCTCCGCTGAAGTTACCCGTAGCCAGATATACAGCCATGTCAAAATGACATTTATTGGAGTGATTGTTACAGTTGCATTCTGGGGAAAAGTAAAAGTTGGATTGAAAAATAATTTCATTGTGTGTATATTTATTGGTATTAATATATGTTCTGCCTATATTTTTAGAAATGGATACCTACTCTTGCAGGCGTTAGTGTTGCGTCCCTCAGCCGGTCTCCAGGGCAGGTCATTATAAAAATCATCACATTTCTCACAGTTCAGCCCTTTTGTGTTGTGATTGCAAACACACCTCCCGTGAACCTGAGATGTAAGAAGCAAAGTCACTGAGCTGACAATTAAATTATTACATTTGTCTCTTACATTTGTTTGATGGTTTCAGTATACACGTCATACTCACCATGCCCTCTATGTCACCCCTAATCCCTTCAATTGGAGCACATTCGGAGGCGTGGCCATAGCAGAAACAGTTGCCCCTGACAACCAGCTCATACATGGCATAGTAGTATTTCTCTTTGATCTCAGGCCGTGAGTCTAATAAATTATCACCCAGAGTGTGCAGCTTGGTGAAGTTCACACGGAGGTTAGTGATCCTCAGCTGATCTGTGGCGAAGAAAGACGTTGGGGTTAGTTGAATAACAGAACCCATAATGCAAGTAACACACTAAAAAACATGATATTGGTAAAGTGTGCGCTGGCCCTAAATCAATCCAACCAATTCTAAGAACTCCCTTCAACTTTTGTAAAACTTCTGTAATCCCTGTTAACCAATTAACCAATGACCTCTGACCCTGTCTCCCATGAGCCGTAGTCACAGTACTCAGTGGGAGGTTTGCGGTAAGTCATGCGTGGAAATCTTTAGCAAAAGCATGCCGGATGGACTGTAGTTACGCTTCACGGACACTCAATAACTTTGGACTTGTTTGATTTATAAGGCGAAGTGCTGAGAGAGGAAAAACATGGAGTTTTTAAGTTATGTGTGTGGGTGACTGAAGGGTTATACATCCCAACTGTGCACAACCTGTGTCTTCCAGTAACTCTGTGTATGTCTGGTATCATTAAAGTTCATGTCGTGTCTTGATTGGGATGTTAGGGTTCACTTACTCTGAATGCTGGGACTGTATGGGTCATCGATTCGGATAGCAGGTTCTAGGACACGATAAATCACCTAAGAAAAGAAATATGCAGGAAGGTGTATATTTGAAATGAAATGAGTACTTTGGACATTTATGCATTTGGCAAATGCTTTAATTCAAAATGATCACAGTGTATACATGTTATAACTATAAGTTTTCCCTAAGAATCAAACCCATGACCTCACCATTGCCAGCATCATGCCTTACCGGATCTGCATTCGTTCACTGTCTATAGCAACTTATTGATAAACAACCTCCTCTTCACACTGTCCTCACCTCTCCTTCTGTCGACGGCTCAATGTCGGAATATCGTGATTCACAGATGACATCATCAATTTTGTGAAGAGGACTTTGGGAAATTCCCGGAAATATAGAGTCACAGTCGTGAGCAAAGTAACGGTACACCTGCCAGGTGCGTCCAAAATCTGCTGATCGCTCAACCAACATAGCGGCTGGACGGAACGTCTGTGTACAAAAACAACAAGTGAGACTGGAGCTGTGTAGTGTTTAACTTTCACTTGACTTCATGTCATTTATGCATAGATACAGCATGATCCATGTTCTGTTTATGTATATAATTCATCCATGTATTTTGATATAAAATAGACATTGTTGAATGCGTTGATCTAAATGGTATTAATTTGAAATACTCAATAAAATCAATGAAACCCTTCATGATAGTGGCACTGTAAGAGTCTGATATTTTGTGTGTTTATTAATAAACATTTATGTGCCAGAATGAACCAAAAAGGCCATTTTTCATCTGTAGACCCTCGACAGAATGTTACAAAGTTACCCTAAAAACAAAACAGAGCAAAGCATCAGTCCTGAGGTGAATTATGCTGAAAAACTCTTTTTAACTGCTCATAAACTTCTCGTGAAGCGAGCTAGTGAAGACTCTCACCTTAAAAGCCATGATGAGATGAGTAAAGTGAAACTCTGCCTCCAGGTCCAGCTGAAGGTAAACATCAGGTTTTCCTAAACACAGAAAAGAGTTCATGTTATACAGTAATTGTTCTAGTGGGCCAGAAGTGTGGCTGCTGGATTTAACCTGCAAGAGCTAATCAAGAAAAACAGGAAGGAAAGGGATGTTGAGGTTGTACCGCAGCAGCCGAAGAGAATGAGGAGGAGGGGTGAAGTGGAGGAAAGGGATTCAATGGCTGTGTTTTGGCTGGAGGAGGAAGTTGTTAAGCCTCAATCCAGAGCACATGGCAAAGAGCCATTATGAAAGCTGCTCTCATGTATGAGTGTGTAGCACCTGCTTTTCTCATGTAGAACATCACACAAGACATTCTTTATAATAATCAGACAAAAACTCCCTTAACCGCAATTCCACACAACCCTAACACAGGGGTCGTGACAGGGGACATTTTTGGGTGCACTCTTAGGAGACAACTGGTCTACTGTTCATTGCTGTTCATTATACAACATTGTTCTGAGAAGTCACCAGTGCCATGACAACCATGACCAAAAATAGTGTCCATTTCCTGTGAACACCCATATTTAATTCTCTCACTTCGGTGTTCAAAGAGGAGTCACACAGTGGCCCGTTTCACACTATTAAGGGAACATATCAGTAAAATGTAACTTAGTCAGTACAGTTTGTTAAGAATTAAAAGGGTATTGAATTAGATAAAAGTAATGCATAAAATGACTCTCAATCAAAATATATTTTTGTAAAATAAACAAAAATATTTATACACATATTCATTAATTACACTTTATGTTGTGCCTATAATGTTCTTAAGAAAGTAATGCACACAGGTTTAGACTGACATTAGGGTGAGTAAATAAGAAGTACGTATTTTGTAAATTATGCCTTGAAATTAAGTTATAAAAACACCAACACCAGCAAATGTTTAGAGATATGTTTAAGCGATACTCACACAACACCTTACAATGTGATGTCAAGTGCACTCATACATACTAAAGTAAAGCACCCAACAAGTTAAACAATACAAAGGCCACATTCTGTCAATGCATTAGGTTCAGGAGACTTCAAGCTTGGCTTCAACAGATCTGTATGTTTTTCAGAGTTTTGGCGCCTCTTTCATGCCTCTGTGCGTCTCTTTGTTGGTATGCCAGCAGCAGACCCCGTCTGTAATTATCTTTAATACTGCAGGGTTTGGGGAGTGTGTGTCAGGGTGAGCTTTGATAAACAGCCAAGTCAACCAACCAACATCATCCTCCTATCCGCTCTTTTATAATCATGTACTAACTTCAATTCTAAATATATGCATTGATTCTAGAATCTCTATTTTAAATTCACTCAGGCTTTTACATTTAAACCTAACGTGTCCCATTTGGGCTTCATTCTGTGCGCAAACTTTGACCTCTCGCTGTATGTTATTAATAGAGCAGTCTGAACATAAAGCTTCTATTAATATTATGTGAAGTGTTTTCAGTCTTTGCCATGCAGCTGGGTTTAGAGGGCTCAGAGAAGCAATCAGATTTCCTGACACACATTATACTTTAAATTTGATATGTGATACAGTGCTCTGAGACCAAATGGATATGCGTATTTCCATCAAAACATCAATGGATCTTTACTCCTGCAGCTTTGGTGCTTATGTGAGTATTGCAGGTTTGAATCCAACATGCAGAACATGAATCTCTCGTGCTCTCACCATTCTCAGACTGCCACCAGGACTTCTTGCGATGTTCTTTGAAGGTTGTGATGACATTCTCAAAACGATGACTCATGGTGTTGGAAGAAGGATCATAGGGCCGTCGGGAATCACAATGGAAACACTTCTTCTCCTCCTACAAAAGATAAAAGGTTGGACATGGAAAGGGTCAGATCTTCTGTATTTGATGTTTGTAATGATTTAGGTAAACTAACAGGACTCTACCTGTAGGTGGCTAACAATGCAGTAGGGTTCTCTCCTCCGCAGGCCACAGGTGGAAGACGCCTTCAGGTTCTTCTCCCGACCCACTAAGAGATCACCGGTTGCGGGATAACAGCTTCCATAAGTACAGCCGTGAGCATGGTCAGGCTCCTGTGCGTTGGACGTCGCCAGGACTTTTAAATAAAGAGAAAAGCAGCGAAAGTATGATTTATTCTTTTATCTTTAATGTTGAAGAACAGGACAGAACCTTTTGTCTCTACTGAAAGAAGAAATATTTGAACCTTAACGTTTTGCCAGCTTGGTCAAACAGAGCTACAGCAATTTTCCATTAACATTCAGTGAAGGCCAAGTTTCTCTTAAGCTGTGGCTCTGTGAGGAGTACTGCTGCCTCAGTATGATGGACATGTTTTGGGTTTTTGGGTTTACTGCCTTACGAGTCGCACAAGTGAGGACAAATACAGGAAAGATTATCTTTATTAACAGGACAGATATGATAAGAGACAGTGTCAGAAATAGTTTGTATTTCATGATGAGAACACATTCATGAAATATAACACATACCATATTGTCTATTAATTGAAAATACTTCATCTGGTTTAACTAATTGAAAGTGTTTACTAAATGTAAGTGTTTAAACCAAGGGGCAATCTTATGGTCTCTCTTGTGAAACCAATACGTAAGTGATTAAAACTGCAATTCATTGACTGGCCGCTAGAGGCTGGCTGCATAACAGAGCAGAATCTCATTGAGCCCCATGTTAAAATGGCCAACTTTACAGCACAAAAAATCATGTTTACAGCCTGGAACAAAAAATTATTTTGGTTTATATAGGTAATTTTACCCTTCATGACAACTGTGAGCCGGGTGATTTGTTTCATAACTCACGAGTTTAATTTATATTAAGCCTTAAAATTCTGCAAAATAGTTGCGTGACCACTTGAGTGACAAGTGGTTTCAGCCAACCGGGCGCCTCAGCTCCAACCACGTCCGCCTCTTTGCCAATTTACGATTATCCAGGAATGACGCGTGTTGCCAAGATGGCGACGACCGGCTCCGCCTACTTTAGGACTCATTTTTACTCTTCACAAACCTACGGGTGACGTCACGGACACTACGTCCATATTTTATACAGTCTATGGTTTAAACCCAATTGTAATAAAATATAGAATACAAATATCATATTTCATAACATATCAAAAACAAAGAAATAGTTTTTACAAAAATAACACTTAAAGGTCCAGTGTATAACCTGTGGTGTACGTAGATAGAAATAGCTCATTCAAAAAAATCTACAAAAGAAATGTTTAGTGGAGATAGACAGCAACACAAAAGCTTAACAGACGTCTAATTTTAAACACGCCATAATCAGAAATGAAATCAATGTAAACCTAATGTACAAACAGCATTAGGAAGTGTGGTCACATGAACCAACTTGAGAGGCCTGGGAACTTCTTGTGTACAGCGTTTACAGACACATTCATCATAGACCTGATTCTCTAACACCAGACAGATGTGTGTCTGGAACTGTTCCATCTCTCACCACTTTGCCACCACACACCCAACCTTACAAATCCACATACAGCCACACACCCTGCAGTTTACACAGACCTGGCACCAAACTCCTAAATAAGGCATCATGGCAAAGTGCAGGAGGGATGCAATGTCTCTGAGAAAAAATGATCCTTCTAAACACGAAGGGAATTAAAGCATCTCTGTTCTGTTTCCTACAGGATGAATATATCCTCAGAGACAGTACCAGATACACCAAATACAGTTATTGAGCAATAACAAATCTGGCCCTGACAAATCTGGTATTACATTTAATCTTTCTGGCAATGGGATGACCCGAGATATGGTGAGAAAGAACACACGGGCTGAATTATGCGAAGCAAAGGCTTAAATTTGTGTGTGAGGGGCAGAGAAGTGTCTGTTTCAGCTTCCTCTGTACATGGAATGAAATGACGCAGCAGGTGGCTGAAGGGACATAACATTATGAAAAATTTTGTCAATCCATCTTTTATTCACATTTTTCGAGAAGATATTTTAAGAAATGTCTCAGTGGCTTTGTGTCCATACAATAAAAGACAATGGGGGCCAATGTTTGGTTTCCAACATTCTTCATTCGTTTAAGAGCAGAATGGTGTAAACAGACAGCAGTCAAAGTTAGAGGGCGGTCAGCAAGGTATTGCACGGGGTAAAACAAGTTAATAAAAGTTACCCACACTTCATTTTCAAGCACAGAGTGTAAGCGGAATACACAGTTGTCATGTAGCTACCATTTGGCCTGGTTTAATAGGCTCTTATTCAGATATCCAGCTTTTAAACTGGGCCTGGAGGTTTGGTTAAGAAAAGCTGCCCTTCAGTCTGCCACTCTCAGCTCCTGCCTTACATGGACAAGCTCTCAGGAATGTGGGTGGACAGCTGGCAGGGCAAGAATACCTCTGAGCTAACAAAGACCTGCTGTTGCCTTACTGTACTGACTGAGATCTCACAAGACCCCACAGTTTAGTCTGTTCTTTAAGAAAACATCTAATGTACAATGTACCAATCCTGTTTTGTGCAGATTGACTATTATAAAACAGATGATTCATAAATTTAGTGAAGATTATGTTTTCATAAAAAAATGCATGTTGGCTTAAAAAATCCTTTTCTGAACGATGTTTGATCCCTTGTGCATAGAAAATATATTATCTTATATTAGCTGTCAATATACTGTATGCCTATTAAATCAATTCATATACTGTATATCTGAATATTTAGAATAACACATTGTTCATTTATTACAATATAACAATGTACTGAAGGAGTTGCTGCTTTTCATATATTGACAAACATAAGCACTTGGTTCCAATTATGAAAATGTATTACTTAATGTATTTTATTATATTTTCCATTATATTCTCAATTGAGCTATACAGTCAGACACGTAGATTCAAAATGAGTCCCGTTGAGTTTTTTAATTCTTGCTGTGAATGAGTGGGGGGTATAGGAACTCCTGATAAGGTTCACTGACTTCACTGAGAATAGACACAATGTTAACAGTGAAGCATGTAGTAGGGCAGAGTGTGTTATCTATATCTCTGAATACGCATCCACAATGACTGTAGACATTGTATTTCCCATCATACTTTGCGGTGTCCTGTTTGTCCTGCTTGAGTTAATCTCCCATCATGACCCACAGGATGAGACAAAATGAAAGTCTCTCTCTCTCTCTCTCTCTCTCTCTCTCACACACAGTGTTTTTCTTGTTTTTATCCTAAATAATTTTTCAATAAATGTAATATAGCCTACCTCCATGCCACTCTTATCGGCAGTCTTTCGTTTCTGCTGGTTTGGGTTTGGCACAGAGTATGATAGAGATTATCACAACTGGGACTATCTGCTTTGTTCAAAGCTGACGCCAGCTCCACTTTTTATTTTTCTGCATCTCGGCTTTCAGGGGTTGATTGTTCTCCACCGGGGAAGGCAGAGAATCACCTCCTTGTGTCTGTTTCTATCCCCAGAGTGTAATTCTAATCTTGAGGAGTGTTCATTTGGACGGGTGGAGAAAAAGTGACACTAACTCGGCACATTCTTCAGCAGCTGAGTGACAGAAAGCAGCCGGTCACGTCCTAAATAGTCCATTTACAGTAGGAGGACAGAAAAACACAAATACTGACGAAAGAACAAACGCCACTAGCACAAACTACTTGGGCATGTCAAATATCAACAGCATTTTCATTTCAAATCCATTCTTTCATTTTAAACCTCTATTTCCTGTTTCGGCTCAATGCAGAGACTCATTTCCTTCATTCGTCCAGAATATTTTATCCAAGGGTAAAAATCCTCTAGGGGAAGGGAGGGGATCTGTGCTGGGATGGATGGAAGCCAGAACTCCTAAATGAGTGCTACCAGAACCGACCCTGTGACCCTTTCTGTGATACAGCTTCAAAAAAATCAAATCCCAGGCCTGCACACAAAATCCCCAGTGTCTCCACAAGCATGAGTGATTTTGGTATCTGCTATACAGTTGTCCAACCCCAAAATATTTGGACACTCAAACCACAAGTAAAAATGTCATTACATTAGCTAATACAATATCAAACCAAATGTCATCTCAAAAAACATATTTTTTAAATTTCCTGTAAAGTGGCAGTTTTGGAGATCAGGGATGGTTTATCGAACAGGGATTAGTTTAAATCAGGACTAGGTCCAAATTAATTTAGGACATTTAAGCAGTTTTTACAAACATGCCTTACAAAAAAAAATTACTTGTGTGCATTTTGAGACAACACAATGGCACTTATGTATTTTAAGATGTCAGAGCAAGTTGTTTTCAGTTTAGACAGCTGTAACATTTATTTTAGTCTAGGACTAGTTTTAATCCCTGTCCGGGAAACCGCCCCAAGAGGTTTTAAGGGTTTCCGACAGCAACGAAATGTATCACTGAGTTTGAAAACGTGTTTTTTGTCTCAATTTTGAACAGCATATATTGAGATTGTACAATCATACACTATTTTATATGAAAAATAAATGCCACTTGGTTTTGGGATGTTGGTGATATGTCCTCCTTCCTTTGAATAAAATGTAAACATGTCCTCTGCAAGTAATTGGGCAGGTGTGGACACTTTACACTTTAGGTGTCAGTAAAACTGACATTACTAACTTTCACACAGTTCTGACTACTGTCACAGTCTTGGCAAAAGCATCCCTATAATAACAATACAGCATTCAGAACCCTTGTGGGCAAATGTGAAATATAGAGAATAGATGCGGATGCTAAGTACTTCTGCTGCTTATTTGCTGCTGCCTTTCTCACCATGTTTATTTTGGCAGTTTGGACATTTGTCTGACAAGAGGTATTTGTTGCTATTTGCAGCCCACAGCCCAGTCTCTCAGTCTGCTCTCTCCTCCAGCCCGGCTGCTATTTCCAGCTCTCGCACATCCACCCCTCATGATGCCCTCTGCCCTAACCCTTCAGACCCAAATGACCAAAGCGATCCATTCACCGACTTTTACTACGCTCCACATCTATGATACATATAGTACTCTATAGATGAATACATCTTGTTCATTCATATCAAGTACTAAATATACAACAGATTTCAAAATGAATGTATTTCTCATCTAGGAAAATAAAGCTAAAACATATTAAAACATACTTTTGTGAGCTATATATCTTTTTTTCTCGTGAGGTCTTACATGCACATGGTATAAACACAGGCCATCTTAAAATGACATGAAGTAAAGAGATTCATTATCATATCAAGTGATTTATCTATTGAAATGGCCTTTGGAGAGGTTGGAGGGACTGTGCCAGCTAATTAAAAACGATGTTCTGTTGAAGACAGTCCTGAAATATAAGCTTTCAGGCCTTGTAATACGCTGCACACCTTCTTCTGACCTGCATGACATGAGTCTGTTAAAGTACTTCATTTACTGTCTCACTGAAGGGGTACATCTGTAATACACATCCGCAGATAGCATGACATATAGAGGCCAAGAGATGGAAAACATACAGAATAGAACAAAGAAACCATCATATAGTTATGATCAAAATGCCAGTCCTCATACCACCCAGCATCCACTACAGTTCACAACATGCACTGATAATACACTTTGTCCAAAGGTGCGTGTTGAGACTAAAGCCATGTGTGGTTTATGTTGTGTGGGGTGTCAGGTTTAAAGCGAACAACTGCTTTTTTAATGACACAGAAGAACAGCCAAAACTCTGTGTGAGAAAGCAGGTCTGACTTTTATTAAACGTCAAACTGACACGCCAGTTACTATCAAACATAACACAGACAGGCCTACTGAAATAGTTTGTAAATATGATGTTATGTCTGAGGGAATGTGAGCTGTAATTAACAGAAACTCTCGTGGCTTTTCCTTGACATTGTATATTTGATTCCGTAGTGTATATCGCCTGGCATTTCTCGCTCTTCACAAATAGAGGGGAGAAATCTCTCTCATGTAACCAGATATTTGTCATTTTCTTTTCATTTACAGATTCCAGTGTGTAATTTTTGGAGGCTCTATCGACAGAAATGCAATATAATATACATAACTATGTCTTCAGAGGTGTATGAAGAAGTTACATAATGAAGCGTTTTGATTACCTTAGAATGAGCTATTCTATCTACATACACCGCGGGTCCCCTTACATGCAATTCTCCATGTTGTTTCTACAATAGCCCTAAATGGACAAACTGCTCTACAGAGCGGGTTTCGTAAATAAGTTATCTCCTTCGGCAAAGAAACGAAACAACGTGGGGACATCTTAGTTCTGCGTTAGCCGGCGTAGTGCTTCAAAAGGGGGGAGGGGTGGAGTGAGCCTTTAGTTGCAATTCGCAACCCTAACACTAGATGCCACTAAATTTCATACATTGGACCTTTAAGCACCTCTCCATCCCCCTTTATTCACCATGTCCTCTATTCTCCCTTCTCAATCTTAGTTTTAATGCCCAATTGTAATAGAGTTCAGGGTTCTGGAAACAGTGTTCAACCACTGTGGATAGTTACCTGTATCCCTATCCCTATCACACAGCTGCACACTGGGGGATGTATGATCTCATCACACATCGATGGAATAAAAGAAAGTTTAAAGGCAAATAAGAAGAAAGAGATTTTTGAAGTTTTCTCTCCTCACACTGAACCAAAGCTTTGCCTTAGGAGCAAATTACGAACAAAGACTCTGTTCGCTTTTCATGTTAGTTTCATCAAGTCCATGATGCTTGTGTGAATTAACTCAACACGTTTATAAAGTAACACTAAATTAAATCCATTTTTTTCTTTTCCATGCTCCTTCCTGTGTATGTACATGTATGCACTTTTTGTGACCGTCACTGTTACTGTATCTGACGATCTGTTATACACTCTAAATAAAGCCATAAAAATAGGGCACAATATACTGTATTAATATGAAGGAATTTTCCGTGTTCATTTTTACAGTTGTTTTACCTGTATTTTACATTTTGCACTGCATTCATTTGCATTTTAGCATTAATGGAAATGTCCGTAAAATAAAGGAAAATGTACTGGTAATTTTCTGCCAGTACTTTATCTGTTTTTTTACGGGATTTACAGTGTACCACCATCAGTGTTAGTGAACCCTTTGTTACCCAAGTCACAAGATCCATGTACAACAGCTTCAAAGGCTTTTAAATTCAGATTAAACTCAGACGGGCAGTAGACAGTCTATAATGTGACTAAAACTAAATCAGAGCATCTCATCTGATGTCTGCCTATACCACACGGCTGCTCCTTTCATTAGAGCATTACCAAAAATAACACTCCCACAAGTCTCATCACCGCTCTTCCTCTGACACCTTTACGTTCTCCACAGCTCCACATGTCAGCTTTATCAATCATCTCAGGCAGAGAGGCTCCTGCTGAACCCTGCGGCCCATTACCTACACAAACTCACAGCGGAGGAAAGCTGGACAGTAACGCTAAATGATGCAGAAAGACACGGCACTCTGTAAATCCACAGTGGAGAAAGTGGTCTAATGAGCGAGACTAGTAAAGCAGGGGAACCAGAGAACCTACGAGTAAATATGGCACATATATCCGACAACTTTAAGACTATAACATGTGTACAAGATAAAAACGGAGAATCAGAATGCGAAGTGGGCTTCACATTATAAACCTTATTAGATTGAGTAAAAACATTTGGTGATGTAACCTCTGTTCTGTAACGTCCAGTAGTTCTTTAAAGGGAGGTTAATGTCTGATTTCCAAAAAGGATGTTTTCATTCATCAAAGAACACAGAAAACATAACGTTTTCATATGTTTAACACTATTACAAAGATGAGAGAATCTGATCTAACTATACAGTCGACCTCTTGTTTACCTTTCAGTATGCCTGTAAATGTATTTCCGCCTTAACTTGACATCACGAAAAAACTAAATAAGTTAATTGGGTGCTGGAAGGGGTAATAACATGGTCTGCACTACCTTTCAGACAGGTCAGCTGAACTGTACTGGGACATTGATAACTTCTATTGTATAAGCAGGTGAGAAAGATTCATCATGGGTCCTGATAACATTCTGTGAATGATTAAACTTGGGAATACAGTACATTTAGATGAGTTACTATGCACATAGGAGAGTTTTAGGATCTGCGGTTCTCTGATCCTGACACGAACACATTCGTATTCAACTCCTTTAGTGGCGAGATCAAAATAAACAATGTTTATAGAAGTTAGTTACTATGAAAGAAATTTGTTTCTTTTTCATTTCCAAACAGAGATGCGTAAATGATGTCCTCTAATATAAAGTTCAATCATTCAAAAGATGGAAAAGTAACAAAGCGCATCTAAAAAAACTATTTTATAAAAATAATAACTGCACATGTAAACCATTATGTACAAGCAAGTGAAACTACATTAGATTTGGCTATTGCATGAAGATATATTGAAAGATATTAGCTTCTTGTTAAATATTGACAGTCTATTATAGTACTGTACTTAGCCAAAACACATCGCACAATGTTTATCACTTCTGTTATGTTACACTCACCACAGATGAAGAGCAAGAGAAATGCGCGCATGGTCCTTTAGCCTTCTTGTGCTGTCGCGCGCCTCTAAAAACGTGAAAATAACCAATCGTATGTCATACATCTTCATAAATCATCATACGTAACTACTGGACAAAATGTACTTTCACATTAAACACTCTGTAATATCAATAATAATCTATAAACGTGCCAACAAAACACCGCGTTTATTTACATCGCATTATAGTTTTATCCAAGCGATTACTCACATGTTTGTTCTGGTTGTTCTCAATGGTCAGTCTGCTCTTTACTATAAAGCCATTGAGATGAGAAGCGCCACAGACTTTCACAGCTATCAAAAACCACTGACGGACTTTCCGAAGTCTTGTTACAGCTGTGTAAACGATTGATAGAAACAACGCGCTGGATTTCATCCTGAAGCGGATTTACGCCACAGTCCTCGGACATCGTCAGTGACGCCATTAGAAAAACTCCACTTCACGTTTTCCGGGGAGCCTTTTGCCTGAATGTGCGTATTAGAACAGCAATGCGCGCATATTTAAATGAGTCTCTTCTACTGTTACAAAATAAATCAAACGTTACACAATACCACATTTATTGTTTTAAATAGATTTAAGTTTAGGAAAGCGTAAGGATTATTTGTGTGAAAGTGTGTAGTATATGACGCAGTTGTTATACTTTATACTCCTTTTTTCAGTTAGTAAAGGACTACCAAGTCAGATCAGTCAAGAGAAATGCACTGTAAATAAAAGCTGCAACACGTGATTCAGCAGATACAAATCTTCAGTCAAAACCACCGATGCAAACACAGAGAGGATTACTGTCCATGAATAAATGCATGACAGAGCCAAGTTCAGGGAGGCACAGATGCCATAGTGAAAGATGTAGGCAAGAATTTGAAGCTTCAATACGGAATTTCGTACAATATCCTGACACTCATGAATAAGCATTAAAATAGTAAACACACGTTTCATTGTTGATATGTCCCACAGTCTTTCCCAGTTATCAGAATCTGTATTAGTTTACATTCTCTATCGCCCCCTACCTGTAGTATTAATGTACTACATACTACATGGTATTGGAATAACTTAAACAACCTCTTTTCGATTCGATATAATAGGTGTTTAATGCATCCATATGTTTTGACTCAATATAGATCAACATTATATGGGCATAGGCACAATGTGTAAACATATGCATTTGTGCAATAGCTACTGTAGGTTACAGCAAAGGTCTGCGTCTGCAATCATTTGGTAAAACACGACCTAGTGCTTCATTCCAAATTTGTCATCAATATGATATTTTTTATTACTAAATGCTGAAATGTTTCAGTCCTGAAAATAAACATTTTGTCACTGGCAGTAATCAGATATTGGTAAAAAACATGCAACTGTTTACCACAACTTCATTTACATTTCTTAATAAAGTATACACCGTCATTTCAGATAACAATCTGAACATTACCCAATTAGCCCAATTCCACAAACTGGTGTTTTATATTAAAGTTTGGATATTCTAAATCACTTCCGCAAGTCATTTTTAAACTTGACATTTTTGCAGGACTCTTGTCACTAATTCTTGGTAGTCTATTTGTAAATTCAGATTGGCTGTAGTTCAGTATCTCTACTGACAGTTGTTGTAGCTCATGACTTTAATGCGGATAGATTCTCTGATTTCTGTAACATTTTTCTCCAGATCTGCCAGTTCGTCCTGTTGCTGCTGCATCTTCTGTTCATTCCTCTGTAACTTTCTCTCCAGTTCTTCAAAGACAGAAAACAAAAGAACAAAGGATGAGAAAACAACCAAGTACAGAGGCAGATACAAACTAACAGATATATTCACAACACATTAAAAGTTGAATGTAATGGTAAACAACAGCGCAAGTCAAGATGTTTGAATAATTTTTCAAATCCCTTTACAGCTATAAATCTTGATTCTGAGTCAAATATTTTTGCGACACCAAAAACCCTTTAAGAACAAGTCGTTGTCGTGCTCAGGGCGCGTCCGGTGTACACACAGTGTCACTTTGAGCAAGGTTTAATACAGTAGTGCACATACTTTTAAGGGTTTCCATGCCCTTGGTGGCTTTATTGAGCAGTTCCTCTGCCTCTTTTTTCATATCTGTGGCTTTCTGGTTAACATTTCCATCTGCTCCACCCACAGAGTCCACCTTCTCCTTTAGGTCATTATACAGATTCTCAGCATTGGTTAGTTCCTAAGAAATACACACAAATAAACATTTAAAGTTAATGATTAAGCAGCTACATGAACAGAATTAGGTACAACTTGAGGTGGACACACACACACACGCACGCACGCACGCACAGCACGCACACGCACGCACGCACGCGCGCGCGCACGCACGCACGCACGCACACACACACACACACACACACACCTCTTGAAGTCCAGCTGCTTCTAGAGTAGCATTAACTGACTGCGCCTTAGCATCTTTTGCCATCTCTCTGTTCTGCTCTGTTTTATTCTTCAATAACTCCACTGCATGGGATAAATTGGCCAATCGCATCATAACATCCATCTGATTGTTGTTGAGATGTAAAAGTTTGTTGTCAACCTGTTTATGGGATTTTGTGGTAGAAAGTAATAGATGAGATCCGGAATTTTATAAAACACAAATGTACAAAATTTCATGGATTTCATCCTCAGTTTTTATTACTTTTACATTACATTATCCAAAGTGACATACAGTGCGCTTAAGGTATACATTTTATCAAATTTTTTTATTTGATCACAAATTGTTTGTACCGTGGTTGTGATGTTCTGGGCAGTGTTCAGGTTCTCCAGCGCTGCGTTCATTTCATCCTCAGCTTTTTTTATGGCTGCCTGAGCGCTTTCAAGTGCCTCTTTAGTTATATTTATATTGTCACCCACTCTCTCTGCTCGTGAACTGTGCAAAAACACACACACACAAAGTCATTGGCTGTATACAGATTTCCGTGAAAAGTCTCTCTATTTCTTACCTGGCGTTATGCGCTCTTTTAAGCAAATCGTTGACTTTGGCCAGGTGCTCTGAGGTTTGGTTGAACACGCCTTCCACGTTGGTGAGGTTGGCGATGTTGTCTTTGATCTGCTGGACTATGTTGATAACCACCGTCCTGTTGACTGGAAGGGTAATGGCCAAAACCTGCTGCGCCACCTTTTCTATGCTTTCTGGATCAGCTCCCTCCTCTGAACATATCAATAGAAGAAGTTTTTTTTAGAATTTGCAAAAAATGTGATAATTCTCACCAAATGTTTTCATTAAATGTATCCCACATGACAAAACTATATTAAAACGCAATGGCATAAAGAGTCTCACCCATCAAAAAGTCTCTGATCTTCTGAATGAATTCTTTCAGTTTCTTGTTGGAGTTCTCAAAGAGTTCCTTCTTGGTCTGAGCTTTATCAAGAGTGCTCTTTGCTTGCCTCTTCACGTTTTGGGTGAGTGCAGTGACGTCTTGAAGCTAAGAGGAAGGTAGAGATTACTCACACTTTTTCACAACCGAGAGCGCACTGTACAGGTTTACAAAAACATAGTTTTACCTTTTTAAGCATTGTTTGTAATTCTTCATTAGCAGCGGTCAGGTTTGTCCGAATATCATCGGCGTGGTCCAGGGCCACCACTGATGCACCGACGGTGCCGTTACATCCTCTTCCTCCGCACTTTAGCGCACCTTCATTGTCACGGCAACCAGCACCACCACATGGACTATCTGGACAACTGCTGTTTGCACTAGTATTGGCGTGACCACCACAAACCTTAAAGAAAAGACAAACATCTCACTGATCATATATGTTTTTGTTTTGTAGAAAACAAACACAAGTACCATATGAAATAAATGTAAAATGTAATGTACATACAGTACACTGCACTCATTGACTCTTTTTTCAAATGTCTTTGCTATTTAAGCAAATATTTAACTTTGCACATCAATAAAAGGTGTTTGAAAAAGCGTCTACCTTGTTGCTTAGGCGCTTGACCTTTTGCTCCATCTCAAGAGCTTTTCCGTCCAGCTCAGACAGGGACTTATTGTTGGCAGCGAGTGTACGCAGAAAGCTGTCCTTGTTCTCTTTCAGCAGGTCTTCTGTACGATTGCGTGTGTCCTGAGACTGTTCTACTGGACTCTCGGGTACATATACAGACGCATTACAGCGTAGTTCTGAATTCAGTGAACTCTGGTAATACTTGCGTACATTCTCAAATTTCTCTAAAGAAGGAAATGACAAAAAACATCAGCATGATTTGAAAGTCAAAGAAACTGGAAGAATTCAAAGAAACACCTCCATACGCTTTGTGTATTTTAACAATTAGTTTAAAATAGTTTTTGCAGTTTTTTGAGCAACATCTAAGAATTAAGAGACTTAAAGTGATGATGAAAATGAAAATTCTGTCATCACTCACTCTCTTGTCATTCGTTACCTGTAGGACTTTCTTTTTTCCACAGACACAAAAGAAGATATTTTAAAGAAAGTTGGCAACCGAACAGTGCCGGCACCCAGAACATTCTTCAAAATATCTTCTTTTTGTGTCCTGCGGAAGAAAGAAAGTCATATAGGTTTGAAATGGCATGAGGGTGAGTAAGTGATGACAGATGACAACACTTTGATACCTAAAAGAAACACAACTGAACATTCCATCGGATAATAAATAACATTTTCCTCTAGCAGACTTAATCTATACACTTTTTTTGTAATTCCAAAGTTGACTTTCATATAAATGAATATTAAAAAGCATACAAATTCATATTGATCTGCTGTACCTTCCAACCCAGCTGTGAGGTAGTTCTCCAGTTGTTTGTGCATTTGTTGAAGTGTATTATACAAGTCTTTCAATTCTCCCTCCAATGCTGTTAGATTACGTTTCAAAGCATTGTCGTGTTCTGCCGTCACATTCAGCTCATGAATCACACCCATCAAACGGCCATCGGTGAAAGCTATCTCAGCTCTGAGGAGAAAATCAGAAAGTTTAGTTAAATCTTCCTAAAGTGAAAGCGCCGCATACTGACTGCCACCTCATTTGTATGACCTTTACCTCAAGTCATCGATAGTTTGGCTGATTAAGTTAAAGGTTCCCTCTCTGTCTCCATCTCGTATCAGATCCTGCACATGCTCCAGCTTCTTCTCCAAATCCCGAATGCGGGCGTCGCTGATGCCGGGCACCTCGACCTTCTCCACAATCTTGGCAATAACATCCTTGATATGGGTGAGATCCCGGCGGACCTGGCACACGGCATCATCCCACAGATTGAAGCAGGGGTGGCAGGGAACACATTTGGGGAAGGTTCCGGTAAAGCCACGGGCACACGTGTCACAGCGACGTCCAGCAGCTCCGTCTTTACACTGACACACTCCTGTTACGCGGTTGCACTGAGCCATTTCTGAGCCCAGCGGGTTGCAATTACACTCTGAGGAAGACAAAGTAAAGTGAGGGCTAATAAACTGAAAGGAAGAAAAACAGAATTATACGCAGAAAACACTCTGTGTGTGTGCAATACTCACCCTCGCATTGCACTCTGGGATCCCCCCAGTGGAACATCTCGCACTCATTGCACTGCCTCCCTCCAAAACCCATCTGACATTGACACTGACCGCTGAACTATCAGCATAAAGACGACAGGACAGTTATCAAATGCCAAATTCAGAGAGAAATCCATGTCACATGAAATCACAGATCATGCTGTACCATGTTGCAGTGGGTGCTGAGGGCATTTGGAAGCGGGCATCCGCAGGGTTCACAGCCGCCCTCTGAGCCGAAGTTCCAGTGGTTGGGGGAGCACTGGTCGCAGTTGTGGCCCATGATATTCGGTTTGCAGGGACACTGGCCAGTGCGACTATCACAGTGACACACTCCATCAGTGCAGTACGCTTCTAAAGTGCCCGCGGTTACACAAGTGCAGCCTGCACGACAAGACGACAATTCAGAATTTTGGATAAATTGCTTGAAAGATTAGTTAATATAAAGCTTTAAAGTTACTGCACTCACGCCTGCAGTCCTGGGCGAGTGCGTTTCCATAGTAACCGGGTTTACACACAGAGCAGGACTGGCCTCCTGTGTTATACAGGCATTTGAGGCATTGGCCGGTGCGTGGATCACATGACTCAGGGTCCAGGGGATCAATATTCCCGCTGCACTGGCACGGACGGCACAACCCGCTGGGCTGCTCGGGGTTACCGTAGTAACCAGGGCCGCACTGATCACAGCGTGGACCTAAGACAGGTCAAAGGTAATTAACCTACTTCATAAGAATCTCAATGTTATAGTTACAGCGTAGTTAAAGGGATAATTCACCCAAAAAGTATTTCATCATTTAGTTATCCTCATTTCTTTCTTCGGCAGAACAGAAAAGAAGACATTTTCAATAGCGTTGGAAACCAAACAGCATTGGACCCCATTGACGTACATTGACATTTCTCAAAATATCTTCTTTTGTGTTTGACAGAAAAAAGTTTGTGAACCACAGGAGGGTGAATAAATGATGACAGAATTTTTGTTCTCTTTGAATATTATAAATATGGTTTCTAATTTACCTGCATATCCTTCACTACAGTGACAGAGGATCTGGTTGGAGGAATAATCTGCATGACACGATGATCCATTCGAGTGTCCACTGTCGGGATGGCCTGGACACGGGCAGGGTCGACAGTGTTCGCCAGAACCCAATAATGGGTTTCCATAGAAACCATTCATACAACTATAGTTGGAAAGCAGAGGACACTTAATATACTTCTGTAGAAGATCTTTTTACCTGTAAATTTCCCGCTATTAATCAATGAATTTACTACTATTTTGTAAGTTAGCCCACTTACATTGCACATCATACATTTTTCTTACTGATGTATCCATGGTTTCCAAAACTATAGAGTTCACGAACCCCTGGTGGTTCACAAGGGAATTGCAGGGGGTTCGTGAGGTACCCTGTATAATTGTCTACCAGTGCATACAAGTTGTTTCCATTACTTTGAAAAAAATTGTATGGCCAAGAAATGTTTAAAAAATAACAACAGTTATGTAAAATACTACAAAAAAAACCCAATACAGATAAAAAATACATGTTTTGAAGTTAAACATGCAAATGTGCTATTCAATTACTGAAAAATTTACTCTGGGTTTAGGTCCAGATTTTTTATTAACAATTTCTGTTTTTCCAGAGTCTCTCACCTGTCACACAGCTGCCCTGATGTGTTGTCTCTGCAGTCGTAGCATTCACCTGTTTCAAGGTCACAGCTCTCTGCATGTCCATTACACTGGCACGGCCTGCAGTTGGGAAATCCCCACTGACCCGGCCGGCACACCGAACACTGACGCCCAATCGCTCCATGCTGACAAGGACACTGGCCCGACACCGGGTCACACTGATGTCCAAGAGACCCTTGTGAGTGACAGTCACATACTGTTGCAGAAAGAGAAAAAAGCAGTAAAGAATGATGAGAATTTGCATTCAGCTATGACTAAACTTCTATAAGCCAAAATGGAAGCTAAAGTTCAGCTAAATGTTTAATTTATTTAAAAATAAAAGTATATGACTTTGCACATTACTAATAACTATTTTAATGACATTACAAAGCAGTACAACAAAGTATGTAAATAAATTAAATATCTTATAGACTATGATTTGAAATATCAATAAAATCCTACGTTTCTGACAATAACATGTTTCTTACCAGTGCAGCCATATGACCCAAATCCGAATGTCCCTGGTGCACATTTATCACATTTACAGCCAATAACGTTGGGTTTACAGTGGCATTGACCTCCAACTTTGTTACATTCTGTACTCAGGGAACCCTGAGGGTCACACTCACATGCTGCAGAGACAGAGAAGTTTAAATTATTATGACAACGATAAAGAATCTAAAAGCAGTATGAGATATTCATATTCATTAGAAGGATTTTGTTTTGGACACTGAAAGACACTGTGACTCTCTTCATTGTGTGTCTTACCCAGGGCACCGTTGTGAATGATAGCTGAGATGCTGCAGATGAGGTTCGTGCAAGGCTCGGCCAGCACAGGCATTGGCATTGTCATGAAGGAATCCAGACACATGTACAGCTCCATCTCCATACGCCGAAGTTCATCCGGGCCGTCTTTTCCTTTGAAACCTTGGAGCTCTTCATACTTGGGTACCAACACAAGCTAGGAAGATAGAGAGAGGAAGATGAAGCATTTGACATCATTACAGAAGAGTTTAAAATTTTACACCTCATTGGATCGCCCAAAAGTTAACGCCTCATTATAACTACACCAGCAGGGGGCAGTGTTTGTATTCGCTGTGTTAGGGAATAAGCACAAAGTTTGTCTTTTCTTAACATTACAGAATTGTGTGTAAGTGACTGATAATGGTAAAAGGAGAGAAACCTTACAGAGTCTATGAGTATAAAGGCTGTGAGATGTCGGTGAGAGACACCATGACGCTGGAAACGGATGGACAGCACATAGTGGTTGTTTGGCTCAAAGCAGAAAGGCCTCGGCATCTGAATATACCTGTCAAAAGTTATAAACGAGGATACATTAACAGTTTTAATAGATTTCTTTCATTTGGCTTTTCAAATAGAAATCTTCCACAAACACATATTTATGATAATTTACTGTTGAAAGTTACTGTTTTGAATCTGTTAAAAAACAACAGAAATGTGGCAATGATTGAATGCAAAACATGGATTGTCACAAAATCCACAAAGAATCTCAGACACACAGATATGGTGTCACTTTGTTGGTCTTGCGGTACAGGTTGAGCTCTATCTGGTAATCGGTTCTGCCTGAGGCCACCACAGCAGAACATAAGCAGCAAAATCAGCCAATCAGATCTGGAGCCGAACAAATCTGAGCTGCTCAGATCACCAGGGTTGCCAAGTCCTCTGTTTTTCCACAGAATTAGTATCCTTTTAAACTGCAGCCACAGGTTTTTTTTTATTTTGGAGGTTAAAGGATTTTGTTCATCAGCTTTCATTCTTAAGGTAAGATTAAGTTTTTTATGGAAACAGACTTGGCTTATGATTACTACAATACAGTGATTTTCAAAAAGAAATTGTGTGTCATGGATAACAGTGACTGTAAATTTATGTATTTTAGGTATAGGAGTGGAATATTTTGAGTTTGGGCTGGGGTCAGTGCAGTGGGCTGGTTTTGATGGAGATCTGGCAACCCACCACACAGCTCTGGTGAATGGTTTTGAAGGAAAACTCTTCACAATGTATTTCTGCAACTACTGAGTTGCCACTTAAGGTAGTCGTAACCATACTGAAGTGAAAGTAGCCCACCACCCTATACACACAATATTTGGATTGGTGGGCAAATATGGGTTTTGGACTTTGAGGATCCCACCCATCTTGAAAATTTGAATATACTGTATCCTTTCCCAACATTCCAGAGTAATGATGATCAAGTACAGTACACGCTGGTGCAACATTCACCTACTCTTGCCAGTGCCAAAAAGCACCTTCTCCTTCCTGGTGTTTGTTTACAGGTTCTCTTATTCATCCAGGGTGAACTTCCTGAACCCACCTGCCTCTCTCTCCCTCTCTCTTCTCTTCCTCTCATTCACGTCTCTCACTTCCTCTCTCAGTCTTGTAGTTTTTAATATACTCTGTGTTTTCACAAGAGGACATGTAGATTCTGACTGAGACTAATTTACCCACCAGCCAGCTCCTGCATTCCCTGAGCTTTGGGACGAGGCCAGAAATGAGATTAGAGTCCGATTACAATGGCACCTAAAAACTCTGCCATGCAGGAAAATGATCAAAACAACTACGGTTTCTCATAAAGGCAAGAGAAAAATCAGTGCACTCTTGCAAAAGTCTACACTTGAAAAAGTATGCATGATGAGTTTTGGATGTGAGCTAGCATCCAAAAACAAAGCATACAGAGACATATCAGATGAACACACAGGCAAGCACAGACACAAACAACACAAAAACAGAATTACCTCCTGTGATGGGGCATTGTGACTGTGTACAACTGCTCTGTGGGCAGCATGTTTCCACAGCGGAGACTAGTGGGCAGATTCAGAGACGTGACGCTCACTATTGCTTCCCAGTCCTCTGTAGACTATATAAACACATAGATCATTATGATTATTAAAGGGATAGTTCACCCAAAAATATACATTTTGTCACTTTGGGTGGGCACACACCTCTGGCTCGTATCGGATCATGATGTCATATTCCATGGCGTAAGGGATGTTACTGATGGTAAACTCAAGGCCAGCGCCATCTTTAACCCGAGCAAAGCCCGGCCCTGTCCATGTGACCATTTGACCGGGCTGTCTCTCTCTGTGCACTGTGCTCACGCTGGGCTGAAAACACACACAGATTGATATCAAACTAAGTACAGCCGTTTAGTTAAAGGCTAATGTGGCTATTTGTGGTAAACCTTACAGTTTGTTGCAGCTGTCGGATGCGTCTCAGTGCTGCCCTCTGTTGCTGAGTGGTGGCAATGCGCCGGTGGCGGCGATGTCTTCTAAGCTGATTATTAAGATGCTGCACACAGTCGGTCTCAGCCTGAGGCCTCACCTTGCCCTAAACAACAAAGCACACATTATATAAAAATGTCTAAATTAATTCTTAGATTATTCATATTTTTTGTACTACATAATGAGATGACAACAATGTACTGTTGCATATGTAATTTAAAATACCAAGCATTCCACAACATGTACTGGGCAGTATAAAGTATGCAGTAAGTAGTACTGCTAGTAATCCAAACATGTTTTTACTTAAGTACCCAGTGTGAATACAATTTTCATCCATTCTGAAACAAGGAGTGAGTTTGCTTAAGTTTTAGACTGTGTGAAGCAGACCAGTGTTTGTGTATGTATGTGAGGCAGGCATTAATAACTCTGTCTGACAGGTTGGCATCTCTGCTGCTCTCTGATCTCATTCTGGGTCACTTCAGCCATAGACTCAAGGCAGAATTCTGCAGTTTGTGTGTGTGCGCTACCAGGATTCTGTGCAACCATCATTGTGAAAGCCAGCAATGTATCCTGAAAGTGTACGACACCCTCACACCCTTGACTAGACTAACAGAATGATAAACTCCATAAATAAAGCACACGCTTTGCCACAGTCAGCGTTTAAAATGGTCCTGGTAAACCCTATACAGTGTGGGGACTAATGTCCCACAAAGATAGTAAAACCAGTCATTTTTAACCTTTATAGTTAACTGTGTACAATTGAGTGGAATGCCTCTACAGTCATCATATGAAATGACAAGATAGTTTTTCAAAAAGAGGTTATGGGCCAAAAGAAGCAGCTCAACTTTATCATCAGAGAGTTAAACACACTCTTGTTCTCTAGAGCTGTGCCAGATTCTGTTCCACATGGCCCATGATACCAGCATCACTTTACACAGCAGATAAGCACTTACTCATATAACACAAGGAAGATTTCTGGCAGTGCCCTGATAATATAACATGACCCCTGAGAGTTTAGACTGCCAACAGTTAAAACAATAATCATTGAAATGCCAGCATCAGGGTGTTAGTTAGAAGATTTCAGGAAGTGAACTTATTTGAGCATTACTCACTGGAAGTGTGATGTCATCAGGGGAGCGTCCGATGGCTCCTTCTGCCTCATATTTATAATAATCCAGAGAGGCACAGAAATACCCTGGCTGCACTTCGGCACACTGTCGACCAATCAGATGAGGCCGACAGTCACACTGACCGATGTCCATCATGCATCTGAAAGTGCAAAAAAAAGCTTACTTTTATAAAAGCCTTGTGTTTTCAGTCCTGAATTATTTATGCACAAAACGTATTCATACCCCAGATCAATACAGGGCATATCAAAGTTAAACCCAGATAACAGACACTTCCTTATTGCCAACCAGGCATTTTAACTCAGACACAACAAACACATCAGTGATTCACCTGTTGCTGGTTGCTCCACCGAAGTCACAGTCACACGGTCTGCAACCAGTCAGATCATTACTCAGTCCCCAGAATTCAGGCTGTACACAAACGCAAGCACAAAAGCACCTGAGATGAGCAGATAATGATACAAAACTATATAGCAACTAATATCCTTAATGTTTAACAAATAATTTGAATTTTTGTTGACCTTTTTTGTCTTTTAATATTAGAACAAATGATGCATATTATGCACAGAATAAATTTTAATATCTTTTGTTTTAAAGAGTAACATGAGATCATGAAAATCGCATTACATGCAGTGTGTAATGTTGCTGTGTTTGAAAGTAAGCAGTCTGCCAAATTGTAAATCCGAAGGTGAATGAATAACAAAGTTATTGGCTTGGAAAAAAGGGAGTCGACTCTGAATCACGCAAACGAGTCGTCCCTAGTCCGATTCGTGAACCGCCGCAGATTTACGACACTACATATAGACACCGCCTACGTTTTGCTAGGACTGCCCATGAAAACTTCACTCTTCACCCCCAAACACTGTCGCTCGTGAGCCTCATTCGCGGTAGACCAATCACAGCAGACTAGACCATCTGACCAATCACATCAGACTAGGCTAGCGGAAAGGAGGGGATTAGACAGATGAATCGCGGAATGCATCATTTGAGAGTCAGTAAGGTAAGAATAACTACCTATTATTACGAAATAATAGTGTTTTTACACCTTCCATGTACATAAACTTGTTGTTGGACACTCCATAAACCAAAGTAGGACCTTAAAAATCCTTAGTTATGTACTCTTTAAATAAAATTTAGAATTTGGATGCAAACTTTTCTTATGTGTCACAATGAATCAGCATTGTCAATAACCATGATATAAAAAAACACAATTACAGATACCGTGTTAAATTTAAACACATATGATTGGTTAGACACCCTCTCTCTCCACCTCACAACATTCATATTTTGAGCGTAATTCATTGACCAAAAAAAAGAGAAAACACATCATAAAAAGAGTTCAAGATCATTTTGACGATAGAATTGTTTACTAAAAAAAATGCAATAGATATTGTGATAAAATGTTTCTCGTGAATTATTTTGGCCACAATAACTGTGTATTGGAAATCTGACATTATGACAGCACTAGTCTAAATTTAGCATTTTCAATATTAAAACGTATACAAATTAAATGAGAGCATATGAAACTCTTTTGGGATGTATCTAATTCTATGGGACAGTTATCGTTTAAAAAGACAATGAACTGTTACCAGACACTGATTGCAGTAGCGACCAGTCACGTATCTCTTGCAGGAACAGTCCCCACTGATCTGATCACACGGGGCTCCCGTCATTGTGATACCCCGGGGGACACAGTTACACGCTGCAAATGACATCAAACAGATTAAACATCACCCATATACAGTAGTAAATGCTCGCAAAGCAAACTCACACACACACTTACGCTGACATCCCAGTGGGTCATTAATGCTGAGTCCATAGTGTCCCTCTTTACAGTAGTCACAGCGCTGACCCCTGACGTTCTGCTTACAACGACACTGACCGCCAATCATCCCTAGATCCAGATCGGTGTGACTGTCACAAACTCCGCCCTCTAAAGAACCCACGGGGTCGCAGTCACAGGCTGAACACACAGAGGAAACACAACGTGCAAGATCACAGCATGAGTGACAGAAGAATACTCTTTCATTAAATTCAAATACTCAAGTATTAAGATTTTTAAAAAGCAAAACATGAGTAGCTTACGGATACATGCTGCCAGGTCTCTGATATCTCTAGTTGGATCCTGGTAGTAGAAAGGTTTACATGTCTCACAGTTGCGGCCCATGGTGTTGTGAAGACAGTTGTCACACACGCCTCCGCTGACGTTACCCGTAGCCAGATATACAGCCATGTCAAAATGACATTTATTGGAGTGACCGTTACAGTTGCATTCTGGGAAAAAAGTACACATTTTGGTTTACATAATAGTTGATTCATTTGTTAAATGTGTGTGTCTTACCCCTGCAGGTATGTGCATTATCAGTCTCTGCTGGTCTCCAAGGTGCATCATGGTAAAAATCTCGACAACGCTCACAGTTTAATCCCACTGTGTTATGCTTACACACGCAACGTCCGTGAATCTATTCAATAAAAGGAAACGATTCAATATTCTAGGACGACTTGACCAATGATAACAGTGACACTAAATAGTTCGATTCTGTGTTAGTACGAGATCACCCACCATTCCGGCATCCCTGGTGGTGACCCCAGGTACAGGTGCACACTCTAATGCGTGACCGTAGCAGAAGCAGCTCCCCCGCACCACCAACTCATACAGCGCATAGTAATATTTCTGCAGCACGTCAGGCCGTCGGTCCAGCAGGTTATCACCCAATGTGTGCAGTTTAGTGAAGTTTATCCGAAGGTTAGTGATCCGTAACAAATCTGATGGTAGATTGTCAGTGCGCTTAATGTTTGACAGCTGCTTCACTTGTGGTGCACGGGATCCAAAATTAACACTAAATTTAAGAACAAATTGGCTTTGGACAGTGAAGAAAACAATAGCTGGCCGGAAGCTTTACATGAAACTGTAACACTGGAAAACGCATCATCAGTCATTTGAACTCCATGTGACAACACATTTATGGATTATTTCACACATTAAGTAAATAAATTGCAAATATTAGGAACAAAATCACTGATGTGTATCACAGAGGTTCTCAAAGTGGGGTCCGGGGACCTCTGGGGGTCCGCAGTCCATAGCTAGGGGGTCTGCAAAATCATTTAAACAAGCATACATTTTGAAGGTTTTTTTTTAACTCATAGTGACTCAATTTGTCAGGAGGAGTCACATTTGCTATACATTATAAAATTGTGCTGTTTTATTAGAACACTTAAATCACCTAAAGAAACCTTTTTCAAAGAAATCATTTTGAAAGCACATATGTGGTATCACCATGAAACGTGTCTGGAGTATTTAGTTTGAAAAACAATATACGTACTTTAGTAAAAGTGCAAATTGTGTTAAACATACGCTTAATAACTGTTTTAATTTTGAGGGGGTCCTCCTTGGAAAATTTTCTCCCCGACCCCAAAAATAAAAAAATGAGAACCCCTGGGGTAGCAGATCTGTCACTTTTTGGTTCACAGAAAGCGTTACAGTTGACATGCTATGACTGACACAATGACCTGTGCTGTTTGTTATACACAAGACAAAAAAGGAGCAAAAAATAATAATGCAAAATCAAGTTTTGTGGCCAGAAATATTTATGCCTGGAGAAAAGATAATTTTGGACTCTGGTTATATATTTTCTAGAGTGTCTTTTATAAAATGCGTTGAAAAGATGCAGTACCAACCTTGAATCTCAAGACTGTATGGATCTTTGACATGGATTGCCGGATCAAGCACTTTGTAAATGACCTAAAACAAAAAATCTCCAGTATTAGTGTGACTATAAGAGAACACTGCGTTCAAAAGTAACAACGAAAGCAGAAATGTGTGTATACACATCACCTCTCCCTCAGTAGAAGGCTCAATGTCAGAGTAACGCTCCTCACAGATGACCTCATCAATAAAGTGAAGGGAGTGGGCGGGGACTTTGGGGAAAGTCTTGGTGCAATTGTAGGCAAAGTAGCGATATGGCCTCCACGTGAGGCCAAAATCAGCAGAGCGTTCAATCAACATAGCAGCGGGTCTAAACGTCTGTGGAGATGTAAGAAGAAGACAAAGTTACAAAGTAATCTGGTTAACAGTGAGGAAGCTTGCTTTCTGTTATACAGACGTGCACTTTCATGTGATGTGTTTGAAATCCCACACCTTAAACTTCATGATGAGATGAGTAAAGTGGAACTCTGCCTCAAGATTCAGTCTGATACTGACTTTCTCCTCACCTGAACACAAATGAAGGAACATGCAATCACAAACGTTGTCACAATATACAAGTATACAGTCAACCACACAAACAACATTTAATTCTACCTTCTTAAAGCTGGAATCTGTAACTTTTGGTTAAAATGAATAAATAACATTCACAACACACCATTCACAGACTGCCACCAGGTGAGATCTCCTCTGCTGTCTCTCTGGTAGATGACGTTCTCCACCGGGTGGCTGTTTCTGTGATAATACGGGTCGTATGGCTCCATAGAGTCACAAATAAAGCATTTATCTGACTCCTACAGAGAGAAAGAGAAAAAAAATGACTAACTCAGTTGGTGTCGGTGGCTCAGTTCCCTTTCTGTCGGTCTCTCGACGTTGTGTCGAGCCGACAGATGGGGTTCGTCCTTGAGAACCTATCGCTTCCGACTTCTTTAGAAAAGGCCAATGAAATTGGCGAATGACATTTGCATGCCGGACTCCGCCCCCGGATATCCGAGTATAAAAGGGAGACCGCGTGCTGCATTCATTCACCTTTTTTTCTTCAGAGCCTTCACACTGATCGTTTTTCTTGAGACTTCAAACTCTGCGCCGAATTACTGCTGGAATCTTACGACGTGGTGCAGCGGACTGTCCCTTCCTGCAGCGACTTCCCTTGGGCGTCTCGGCAGTTCCAGAAGTGTTTGAGTTTTTTCTCTAAAAGAGCAAATTTCTCCAGCGTGGCATGTCCTGCTGTTCTCGTGGGTGCAACACACTCATCGAGGAGGGGGACGGACACGAGGTCTGCTTCGAGTACGCTGGGGCAGCCCTTGTGGATCCGCACTGCGGGCGGTTGACGATTCAGACGTTGCATCACGGGTGGCTGTGTTCCCACAGGACTCAGCCACCACCTCGTCTGCTTCCCGTTCCGTGACAGCAGTGGCTATGGCCCTGCCGTCTGCTACGGTGAGCAGCGAGGGTGATATGAGGATTACTGTGAGCGCTAATCCGTCAGCCACCGGCTTGCAGACCGTTCACACCTCGTCTCGCTCGTCTGACCATTCCCCATGAGACGGTCCCACCGTCTTGTTCCTCAACCACGTATTCGGAAATGGTGCGTGATGATGAGATGTCCCTTGCAGCATCGGAGGGCGACTTACTGGAATCGGACTCCGACGATTCCTCTGAGCTCCCTCCCTCGGGGGGTCGAGCCCAGGAAGAAGCGGACGTCGAAATGTCAGCCACGTCGAAGTGCCCGCACTGCCTCTCCAAATGCTCGCAGCTGGATACATGGTACCACGGGTTTGAGCGTGGCTCCAAGCCGCACTCGCCCCCAGTGCCGTGTTTTCCTGGAAGTGCATGAGGAACTTAAGTAAGACCGGGAACGCCCCCTTTTCGACGCACCGAACTCGCAAGGGGGGGGGCTGTTTGGTGATACTGTCGAGCCGCAGTTCTCGACAGTAAAGAAGCAGACAGAGGATATCAAGCATATCCTCCCCCGCCGCATATCCACTGGCTGTCGAGATCCCGTGCACCGACTGCTTCCCAGCAGCCCTGGTCCTCTTCGACGCCCTCCGGTTCCGGCGCCCCCCACTCAGGCGGCCCCCCGGAAGAAGACATCGAAGAGGAGACCACCACCCCGTAAGCAGCCACGGCGGAAGCCGAAGAGTCCCTCATGGGAAGACCCCAGGGAGATCGAGAATACCTTCGAGCCCAACCCCAGCCATTCCATTGCTGGTTGGTCGATCCGGGACGGTTCCTGCCCCGTCCCAACAGCCCACTTCTAAGGTTTTTCTCTCTCTCTCTGGGTGTTTATCACAGCCGCTATCACCCTCTACACGACGGTGTTCGGCAACTCGATGTTGCGTCACGGCGAGACCCAATGTCGAGGATAATCAGCAGCCTAAGCACTCTCAATCGACGGTGC